>NC_081762.1:11977146-12227146 GCF_963082965.1 Carassius carassius | reverse complement strand
GTCTGGTCTGCCATATATGAATAGAAATAACAGCAGACACACACCTGCAGCTATCTATTCTTAACCAAGTGAGAATGGCCCTGAGTTTACTTAGCAGGGGGAATCCAAACACACGCAGCAGACTCAGACACCCCGCTGGATATTTCTTTGTTTGTTTTTGTTGTTGTTTGATTGCTGGGGTTGGTTTAGTTTTTAGCGAATCTTTCTGCAGGTTACACTGTTACACCAGTAGATGGCGACAAATGACCATCTTTATGAGTTAGCCATTTGAATTGTTCAGTGAACAGATTAAAACAAAAATGCTGATTCATCGAGGAACAAAACTTTGACTGTCCTTAATAGCGAGTCATTGAATCATTCATTTAGTCGATTTGTTCAAAACAAAATGTGCCGACTGCTTTATGAAACACTTATTTGAGGTAATGAATCATTCACTCAACTGATTTGTTCAAAAACATAGATTTCATAGTCACTGACTTTATGAGTGAAATATTTGTTTTTTGTTTTTTTTTCCTATTTTTTTCATGCAAGTTTTGATTGATAGTTTACTTAAATTTTACTCAATACTTAAAAGGATAGTTCACCCCAAAATTAAATTTTATCGTTAATTACTCAACCTCTGTCGTTCCAAATCCGTAAGACCTTCGTTCATCTACAAAACACAAATTAAGCTTTCTGGCCTCCGTTAATGACAGTGACACAGAAGAGAAGAAATTGTTGAATAAAGTCAATATTTTAGTTTTTCTTGCACACAAAAATTATTTGCATAGTTTCATAGAATTATGCTTGCATCACTGACTATTTTAATTATGTCTCACTATGTTTCTGTGCCTCGACCGTGGTAATTCCCTTGCTGTAAAGGGTCAGAAAGTTCTCAAGTTTCATCAAAAATATCTTAATTTGTGTTCTGAAGATGAACGAAGGTCTTACAGGTTTGTAACGATATTAGGACGAGTAATTAATAACAGCATGTTCATTTTTTTGGATGAACTAACCCTTTAATTGTTTTTTATCATGTACTTAACTTCACAACATTACAAACCCGTAAGATATTTTTTCTTCTGTCCTGGCTGCTCTTTTCCATATTATGAATGGGGAGACTTCTAAAAAGAACCAAAAAATGCTAAAAGTAGTCTGTATGACTCATGTACTATATTCAAGACTTCTAAAGTCACGGGATAGCTTTGTTTGAGGAGCAGACTAAAATTTTGTCTACAACTGTGACTAGACGTTGCATTAAGATCCTAAGCATACACACACATTACCAACAGGACAACGGTACAGAATTGAGATATATATGATGTAATTTTATTATCTCATGACCAATTTAGAGAGACATACACACACATATATCCCAGCAGAACTGGCCTTGTTCCACGCATGTGCCGGTAAATGCACTTTTTGAGACAAAACACTGTTAAATGATTTATTTGTTACACTATTTGTGAGTAAATGGGTTCATTAAAATACAGTAGAGCAGACAGAGGAAGAACACACACAGTGGGGGACGACAGCAGGCCAAAGCTACCACACACAAACATGTGCATCATTATAAACGCACTGTGCATACAAACCAGCCCTGCCTCGTTTTCCTACATCACAGACACTCAGAAAGGACTGATGTATTAGCTAATATACATCGGTTCTCTTAACAGGTAGTAAACAGAAGAGCAGATTAGAGCGTCACCTAACAATCCAGCCTCTTACAGCGGCCGAGTGCATAAAGAGGTCTGATGAATGCAGGGTAAACATCCAGCCATTAAACTCACTGTATCAGAACATTCTCTGCTAAAAACATCTGCTTACATAAGTGCACATTACAGGCTAGTTTATGATGGTCAGTGTTCAGTTCAGATTGACCTAAAATGTAACCATTAAAGAAATATACATGTATATATTTATGCTTTAGTATTTATATATAAATTTTTTTTTTTTTTTTTGAAGCAGTGAATTCAGCATTATGTATGATCAATCAGTCATTATCACAAAATACAAATAAAAAGTCCAAAACAACTTCCAAAAAATCCAACTGGGTTTCTATTCAGGAATTTAACACAAGCTCTCTATGCCGTTTTTATTTATTTGTGAAAATGCACTCTGTTTGGATGCTCAAAGATGATGCATGTTGAAAAAAATAACTGAAATTGAAAGGCAGAGATTGGATAGATTGGCTCTTAATTTTCAGAGTGCTTTAAGAGGGGTGCCAAGACAGAAAGATGTATGGTAGCAGTGTTTACTCCACTGGCTCTCCGGTAAATAAACACACCTCCTGCTATATGCAGATAGAGATGCTTTCATACAAGTGTGTTTACACTCCTGCTGGAGGTTTCACTCAGGGCCAGATGGCGTGGACTTGTTCTGCTGAGCTGATGGAGAACATTGGATTCTTTCAGCGTTTTAACGGTTCTACCCACACATGGATAACCTGGAGCCAAGCAAAATGAAGGGTCTTACAGTAAAACCGAGGCTCAAATGATATCCAGTAAGAAGCACACACACAGTTCTAACACTTAGACCAGAAGCAAAACATTTTTATGTGTCAATGAGAAGATCATTGACATGGCAGAGATGTTGACAAGTAGAATATACAAAGCGGGAGATTGATATAAACAGCTTCTCAAGAACTAACCACAAGTTTTAGAAATGCTACACCTGCATGGAATTTTCTGTCAGTGTTTGTTATTTTAGTATTATTTATATCCTATTATAGTATTTTGAATTAGTTTTCATTTTTAGGTATTTTTAATTTCATTTTATTTTAAGCAATTTTGTTATGTTTTTGTTGACTTTTTTTTTTGCTAGTGAGTTTTAGATTTTAGTAGTTTTAGATTTATTTGTAGTTATCAACAACAAAACTGACAATGATGTCCAAAGTTACTTTGCAAGGCTCTTGAGAAACAGTTTACATTATTCATTTTTTAGTTTTTTTTTACTTTCCCTGTGAATTTCAGCAGACAATTAATATTGAATATGTCAGACTGCATCGATAAAATGTTCTTCTGTTCAGGGCAGATGGCAGCTCAGCACTTGCTGTGCTGACGGAACATCTATCTGGGATCAGATCTGTTGTACAATACCCAATATCCATACTCATTAACACACTCTGGGTCAACTGCAGTTTTTTCCCACCTTCACCCTCACTTATCATCCAGTGAAGGCAATCACACAAAGCTTCTGGATTCAGCGTATTCTTAGAAACCATAAATGGTTGCCAGGGACAACAGCTTGAGGAAAAAACGATGGCTTGCTTGGATCAAAACACCCTTCTAGCATGGCTGCATTTTAAGTAGTGCCAGTGTGGCTCTCAAAGAGCCTCTCTTGAAACAGCCTTTGAACGGTTGTTCTTTGCACTGGGTAATGGGTTTCCTTAATGTTGGTGTTTTTTTCATTTTCCTTTTGGCTCCTTTGACACTTTATTGATAGCACAGAGAGGAGAAAAGAAACAGGAAATGATGGAGTAACTCATCTCACTTAAATGATCGCCTCAGATCAACATGTTAGATCATGTACAGTAACCGCCTTTGTTTATATATGAGTCAGGTTTTTTTTTTTAAGATATGAATATTTTTTAATCATCATGGATGCTTTAAATTGATCAAAAGTAACAATAAAGACTTGGTTTGTTAATAAATGCTGTTCTTTTGAACTATATTTATCAAACCATCCTAAAACAATTTATTACATGTTACACAAAAGTAAGCAGCACACCTGTTTTAAACATAACATAAAATCTTGAGCACCAAACTACAGTTTAAAATACATTACAATAGAAAGGTTATTTTAAATTGAAATAATATTTCAGTATTTCATTACTGTTATACTGTGTATTTGATCAAATAAATGCAGCCTTGGCAAGCATATAAAAGACTCTTTTCTAAAAAGTAAAAAATTCTCACTGACCCCAAACTTTTGAATGTTAGTCTATCCCTACTTTTGTTACTTTTTTTGGATCGGTTCACATAAAATCTGGATTCTGTTGCAAATCCTGAGCACTAGGCCATGACTGTGCATTTGCCATATTTTAACCAAATTTTATTTGTTTCTATTTTCCTTCCCAGATTTGACTATCAAGAGCTGCTCCACAACTCCACCTTCTGTCTTGTTCCCCGCGGTCGGCGCTTGGGGTCGTTCCGTTTCCTGGAGTCTTTGCAGGTAAAACTTTTTGAAAACTGAATACAGCCAAGTATGCTTCAACAAGCCTTTTAGAGATGCAAGAAAGGTTTGGTAGATTATGAAAACAGTCAGGTCTCGGAGTCTCCCAGATAAACAGCACATTAGCCATCGAGTGGAAAAACTTCACAGGCGCATATATTCTTGGCGTCCTGGTGGTGTGTGTGAAAGGGCCGGAAGCTCACGGAGGGTGCCCTCGCTTCGACTCTGCCGAGCCGCGCTGAATGGATAAATCCACAGAACGGTGGGTTTGGCAGCCAGCTCGGCCCTCACACTGATTCCTCGGCTCTCCCTTACTCTACTCCTCTGTCTTTTTCTCCCTCTGTGCTTTTCTATATAAGCCCCTGTCTGAGTTCCATAGATCTCTTTTCTTTGGGGGCAGCCAAAGCCACAGAAAGAACTGGCAATTACTAGCACTGCTGAAAGCTCTACAACAGAGGTTCTCAAACATTTCAGGCCAAGTAGCACCTAAACTGGGATTTTAGAGGTGGCTGGCACTAAACATTTTCAAATCAAAGATGGCTTCCTCGTGTTCCTTGTAATTTTTTCAGCAGTGGTACATTGACATCTCTGGGCACAAGCCTACAGACTGTGTGAATGACATAATGCCATCTTTTGATTTAATATATCATATGATGCGATTTCAAGTTCTCCTTTCTCTTTGGAGTGTTACAAGCTGTTTGTGAATAGATAAAATCCCTAAAGTTGCAAAGTCTAAAGTTTCATACCCAAAGAGATATTCTATTTAAAATTAAGACTTGTCCACGCCCCCAAAACGCCTCATTTAAACACGCCCCCACATGTCTATGTCACTGTGTGGGAAGATTTGCATAACGCCACCCAAATGTTCACACAAAGAAAGAAGGCGTAGCTTTTATTCTCGCTGTAGTATTGTTGATGCCGACCTTTAAATTTACAATTTAAGGAATACAGTCACGGGTGTGTTTAATTAGTTACATTTATTTTAATATTGATCAGATTAAACACAAATTAATAGACTATAGTTTATCATCCTAACTGCAGGCTATAACATGACAATTAAAAATACATTACTAATAAAATAAAATATGTGGTTACATGTTTGAATTTTACAGCAGCTTCAAACGTGGCTCATCCAATTAACAACAGAACAATGTATATGGATCATATCTACAGAAATTTATATACAATATCTTAATACTGGAAATTAGTACTGCAAAAAATCCACGTCACAGCATGAGAACTGCTGTTCTAGAACATCCTCTGACCCCATCATCCAGATCCTGCTTTTTTTTCTCTCTAATCTCACAACCTCTCTCTGGTGTTGATTCCTCGACACACTCCTTTTAGAAAAATGGCTGTGCAAGCAACCACGGTATGGATCAGTGCCAAGAGGGATCCGTGCTAGTCGGGCGGCCCTAGAGCTATCATCCCAGAGCATGAAACAAAGGCCAGCTCCTGGGTCTCTGTGGGCTTAGAAGGCCAAGTTGGCAATCAGTCACCTGAAGCAATTTGCTGCTGTCTGCCCCTGTGTCCTCTAATGCTGTTTAGGATGAAAGCATGGCTACACACAGCTAGAGGGGTTGTGTTTGATCTTGGCCTGTTCTTAGGATTGCACTCTCTTGTGATTTAATTAAAAATCTCACTGTAGAGCAGAATACGAGCTGAACGACGAAAAGAAGAAGAAAAAAGGCAAACAAGGAATCTGGGAGGAAAAGTAGAGCAACATCAAGATGGAATAGTAAACAAGAGGAAAGGCGAGCAACTCCACTTCAATAAATCATGGACCCCTGTTTCTCTTCTACCTCACCCTCCTATTGGGTAATTAACACAGCTGTCTGGCGGTGTGTCTGATAAAAAAGCTGGATGGGAGCAGTGAGTCATGCACAGGCCCCTCTGAGACTTCTTAAACAACCAACAGCCTTTTCATCACACGCTATATATCTCATAACCTTGCCTAAAGGGAAAATCAGATGCACTATATCTATTTTTCAGTGCATTTGGAGTGAACTTGGTCTGTTTTTTTGTGTGTGTTTTTGTTTTTCATTAGATGAATTATGTTGATGCTAATCAAAGTCCAAGCCACTGTCTGTCTCCTGTGGTTGTATCCCTCACAGGCCGCTTGTATCCCGGTGTTACTCAGTAATGGCTGGGAGTTACCTTTCTCTGATGTCATCCAGTGGAACCAGGCAGTCATCGAGGGCGACGAGAGACTGTTGCTACAGGTAACAGAACTTCGTGTGAAGAACTCGGATGTCACTTTTCTGAGAAGGGAACATGAGGATGGAAGAAACTGCTAATTAAAACATGTTGAAAATAATATGCACATGCACTTTTTTATCATGAAGATTTCATATGAATGTATAAGGGAAGGTGTGTGTTCTTAGATCACCATTATCTAGTTGAATAAAACATTTAATAAAGGTGCAATTTGTTTACATTAGTTCATGTATAAGGTGTCATGAACTAACAATGAACATTTTAGAGCATTTGTTCATCTTGGTCTGTGTTTATTTATATGCTGTTTCTTTGAAATCAAAGAATCCTGGGAAAAAGTATCACAGTTTTCAAAACAATATGAAGTGGCATAATTGTTTTCATCATTGATAATAATAATTTTTTTTTAATGTTTCTTGAGCACCAAACGAGCATATCTGAATGACTTCTGAAAGAAGACCATGTGACACTGAAGACCGGCTAATGAAAATTCAGATTTAAAGGATTAAATCACACTTTAAAGATATAAATATATATGTTATAAGTTAAACCATAGAAATATTTCTGAACATATCTCCTTTTACTGTATTTTTATCAGATAAATGCAACCAAGGTGAGACATCTTTCAAAAACTAAACAAAGAAAAACATTTTTTAATCTTACCAACACGAATTTTTTGAATAGTAGGTAACGTTAATTAATATATATTTTTTAATAAATGTAAAACTTGAAATGTTACAAATGTACAAAATTAACATTAACCAAGATTAATGAAAAAGTATGTAACAAAATATATATTCCAATCATGACAATGTGATCAGAGCCCTATGTGAAATAACATGTTTGCTAATTCAGTTGCACTTAAGTTATTGTGTATTTATAAAGTATTTTATTACTTGAGGCTAAAAACACCGCACTAGAGCATATCATCAATTTTTTCATGATAATGACCAACTGACTGTAAATAAATACAGTACGTTCCCAAAAAGATGATGAGATATTGATTAGAGTTTGGAACCATTGTATAACTTTACCTGTATGCAAAGCCTATCCTTCCTTAATGCCACCGAAACACCAGGGGGCCCTTTTTCTCAAAGATGACTTAATTTTTGTAAGTTTTTGAATTTGGCCAGGGTTATGAAAAATATGAATTATAATTTATTTTAATGTGGTGTGCTGTCGCCCTTTCTACGTAAAAATCTGTCAAGTAATGTACAGTACAGTCTAGCTTGAGACTAAAAAAAATTGTTGAAAGCGTTCTGAGCCGTGGAAGACACACTGTGTCTCAAGTGCTTTCTGCAAGCATGATTTGAGATGGAGTGAAACAAGGACAAATGAGTTTCATTCATTCGTTCATAAGCACTCATTGAGAGATTAAAGATGGCACCAATGAAATGTGCCAGTTTTATCAAAAAGACCCGACAGACATAAAATTAGCGTCGGTGTCAAAAAATATAAACTACAGCTTTGCCATGGAAGACGATGAAAATATAAAAGCCATTATAGGAGATTTTTATAAGACATTTAAATCATTAGAATTGCAAGCTACTTCCAGTTTTTTGCGGGGCTATACAGTTATTTTTAGCTCTACAAAAACAGCTCGTTATGTTGCTTGAAATGGAAAACTGGTATTCCTTACATTATTTTAATGCAATGTCGTTAATCTAAACATACTAGTGCAACTACTTTCTACCATTTACTGCACTTTGTTATTCCTCTCACACATTCACAGAAATTAAATTAATTCCTTGTTAAAAAAAAATAAGGTGGGTACTGTAGCATTTAATTGCAAAACACTTTAGTCAGTGCTGCACATTTGTGTCTGGAAGAGTTTGTGGAGGTGGTCAACAGAAACTCAACTAAGGTTTTTATGGGAACACCAATTAGCCTCACCAGTGAGTTCTTTGTCACTTTGTTCCCTCAAGGTACCTTCCACGGTGCGGGCTGTGGGCAATGACAGGGTGCTGGCTCTCAGACAGCGTACACAGATGCTCTGGGAGGCCTACTTCTCCTCCGTGGATAAGATTGTACTCACCACACTGGAGGTGAGAGATGGATCAGCTTAGACGTGTATACAGAGGCAGATCTGACAGAGAGGAAGGTCTGTCAGGGGAAATTAAACCAGCCATACATCATTAGCACATACTTAGTCCCCTGCCCTTAGGTTAATTGGCAAATGAACTGTCAATTTTGAACAAAGGTATGGCTTTGGTCTGCCCTCTGCTGGCCATCTTAAAAACCAATAGGGATTAAATGTGCTGTTGTGATTTGATGTGATTGTTGTATTTAATACTGCCATCTTGATGTCTGTCAGATCATAAAGGACAGAGTGTACTCTCACATCTCCAGAAATAAATTCATGTGGAATGCCTTACCTGGAGGGCTGCTGGTTCTGCCCGAGTACTCAACGCACTTGGCACACTACCCCTTCTATTATTTAAACCTTGGTAAGCCTGTGCCAAATCTTGTAAAATATTTTGGAGTATGCATATTTATTTGGAATGGAATACGTACTTCATTCTGTGCCGTAAAAGTTTATTATTGGCATCTATGAAACTCCAATCTTTCCATTGCACAAAATTTTCTTTATGGTGGGAGGGAAATCATCAGATTATTAAAATGTTCTTTACACTAATAAGAAAGGTTCTTTGAGGATCCCGAAATGGTTCTTTGACATCACTGCAAATCCCCTTTTGGAACCTTTATTAGTAAGAGTGTGTATTACCTGAGAACAAATCCGAATGGAATAACCAGCAAGCAAATAATGAATAATAACAAACTGCACATTATGAACAAAAACCAAAAACAAATAATATGTTTGAACATTTGTATTCTATGTTGTTGTCATATGACCTCATTATTGTATATTGCATGTTTTATTCTGGCAACAAAATCCACTCATCATCCCATCATCTTCATTTTTGTCATATTTTGTGTAAATTGGGTTTTATAATACAGAAATCAAACAGTGAGTCAAGAAAGATGTTAATAATCATAGTTGATATTCAATAATCATTCATTCATCCGTTCATTTGTCACACTATAAGGTTGATTGTATTGCATTATGGGATACAGTACAAACCCAATTCCAAAAAAGTTGGGACACTGTACAAATTGTGAATAAAAACAGAATGCAATGATGTGGAAGATTCAAATGTCAATATTTTATTCAGAATACAACATAGATGACATATCAAATGTTTAAACCGAGAAGATGTAAGTTGATTTTAAATTTCATGACATCAACACATCTCAAAAAAGTTGGGACAAGGCCATGTTTACCACTGTGTGGCATGCCCTCTTCTTTTATAACAGTTTGCAAATGTCTGGGGACTGAGGAGACAAGTTGCTCAAGTTTAGGAATAGGAATGTTGTCCCATTCTTGTCTAATACAGGCTTCTAGTTGCTCAACTGTCTTAGGTCTTCTTTGTCGCATCTTCCTCTTTATGATGTGCCAAATGTTTTCTATGGGTGAAAGTTCTGGACTGCAGGCTGGTCATTTCAGTTCCCGGATCCTTCTTCTACGCAGCCATGATGTTGTAATTGATGCAGTACGTAGTCTGGCATTGTCATGTTGGAAAATGCAAGGTCTTCTCTGAAAGAGACGTCATCTGGATGGGAGCATATGTTGTTCTAGAACTTGGGTATACCTTTCAGCATTGATGGTGCCTTTCCAGATGTGTAAGCTGCCCATGCCACACACACTCATGCAACCCCATACCATCAGAGATGCAGGCTTCTGAACTGAGTGCTGATAACAACTTGGGTTTTCATTGTCCTCTTTAGTCCGGATAACATGGCATCCCAGTTTTTCAAAAAGAACTTCAAATTTAGATTTTTCGGACCACAGAACAGTTTTCCACTTTGCCACTCCTCACACATTTTAAATGAGCCTTGGCCCAGAGAAAACACCTGCGCTTCTGGATCATGTTTAGAAATGGCTTTTTTTTGACATATTGAGTTTTAGCCGGCAAAGGCGAATGGCACAGTGGATTGTGTTCACCGACAATGTTTTCTGGAAATATCCCTGAGCCCATGTTTTGATTTCCATTACGGTAGCATTCCTGTATGTGATGCAGTGCCAGCTAAGGGCCCGAAGATCACGGGCATCCAGTATGGTTTTCCGGCCTTGACCCTTACGCACAGAAATTGTTCCAGATTCTCTGAATCTATGGATGATATTATGCACTGAAGATGATGATAACTTCAAACTCTTTGCAGTTTTTCTCTGAGAAACTCTTTTCTGATATTGTTCCACTATTTTTCATTGGGGGAATTGGTGATCCTCTGCCCATCTTGACTTCTGAGAGACACTGCCACTCTGAGAGGCTCTTTTTATACCCAATCACGTTGCCAATTGACCTAATAAGTTGCAAATTGGTCCTCCAGCTGTTCCTCTTATTGCTTAACTCTTATTGCTACCTGTCCCAACTTTTTTGGAATGTGTAGCTCTCATGAAATCCAAAATGAGCCAAAATTTGGCAAGGTATTTCAAAATGTCTCACTTTCAACATTTGATGTTATCTATATTCCCTTGTGAATAAAATATAAGTTTATGAGATTTGTAAATTATCCCATTCCTTTTTTACTCACAATTTGTACAGTGTCCCAACTTTTTTGGAATTGGGTTTGTATTTTACACAGTTTGTTCTGGTTGTATACTGCATATTTTGACAAATGTAACAAATTTAATGATTTGTATGCAACAGTATGCATACCGCAAAAAAAAAAAAAAAGTATTAGTATTTTGGTAGCAGTGTTTGTTATTAACCAGAATTAAAACTATTAAAATAAAATATAAATTAGACTAAAATCTTAAAAATTTATTTACAAAACTTTTCTAATGGAAATTTCTTGACAGGCAAAATAAATAAGTCTGAAATTACTAAAACAAAAACAAAAAAGAAAAAAAAGAAATGTTAAAAATTAAAATGAATAAAAAACACAAACCTAAAAAAAATACTACAACTTAAATTAAAATGAAAACTGAAAATGTGAATGTGAAGTTAATTCAAAATATTAATAAATACTATAATCTAGTGCTGTCAAACGATTAATCGCAATTAATCACATTAAAAAAAAAACTTTTTTTATAATATAAGTGTGTGTTCTGTGTATTGCATATAAATATTAAGTAATAGTTTGCCATTTCAAACACTGTGCCATTGACACTATACTAAGTATATAGTATGGATAGTGTCTTAATGGCAAAGGACGCTCACTCCTTTTCCTCTGATGATGTAGGAATCAGTCCAGGTCAGGAGTTCACTGCGGTAATTCATGCCACCTCTCCTCTGGTCTCCCAGTCTCAGCCAATCATGAAGCTTCTTCAGGTCGTCTCCAAATCAAAATACTGCTCACAGGTACAGTACTACAGTCAGTGTTTATAAAAATATAGAGCAAAATGGATTTTTACAAACTTAAAGTGGCAGTTACTGCACCACTAAAGAATGACCTTTTATTCGGTGATATCAATGCAGATTCACAGCAGTTCAGTGTTAATATAGTTGGACACAAACAAAAGCCTATGAAGACACATCAGCCAGTTTGGTGTGCATGCTGTGATAGTGTGTGTTCTTGTTTGGGTTTCTTGTCAGATCATCATCCTGTGGAACAGTGAAAAGCCACCCCCTCACCGGAGTAAATGGCCGCCTATGCCAGTGCCCCTTCTCATCACAGATGGCAGAAGGAAAGTGAGTATTCGAGTGAGAGAACAGTCAAGTCATGTCTATGATCTTGTGCTCTCTCTCTCCACCTCGTGTCTCACGCAGCTCTTTTCTCTGCCACCTTCTGTGCTTGCAGACGAGCAGCCGTTTCCTGCCTAATGCAGCTGTTGAGACGGAGGCAGTTTTGAGCCTAGATGAAGACACAGTGCTGTTGACCAGCGAGGTATAGAGTTCCCTCTTCATCCTGCATGGTTTTATTTCACTTTAATCTATTTTAAGTTAAACTTTCATTTATTTATTAAAACTGTGATCATTATTTTATTTATTTATATATATTTAAATCTATAGTATACATTATTATTATTTATTAATTTAGTTTAATAAAAATTCACTGTAACTGTAAAAACAGATCTAGCCACAATGATTCTGGAGGGTTCTAGATGGTTGCTATGGCGCAGTGTTGTTTTAGTATATTTGAGATGCTATAATAGTTTTAGAATAATATTTTGAATTAGTTTTGGTTTTCATATTTTCAATTTTTTTATTTTCAATGTTTATATAGTTTCTATTAATTTTTACATTTATGTATTTTAGTACATCAATTTAAATTAAATGAAAATTAAACATTTGTTTCATTTTGTTTGATCAAATATGCATTTTATTAAATCTATAATTCTCATGTTTTTGAAGTTTGTTTATATCTATTTATATTTTTTCAGCTGTACATATATATATATATACACATACATGACAAAGCTAATTCATGTTTTTCCTCTGTAATCCAACCCTTCCAGATTAATTTTGCTTTCCATGTGTGGCGGAGTTTCCCCGAGAGGATTGTTGGCTACCCTCCCAGAAGCCATTTCTGGGACCCTGTAAAGAAAGCCTGGGGCTACACCTCTAAATGGACCAACGAGTACTCCATCGTCCTCACCGGAGCGGCATTTTATCACAGGTGATTGGCTGCAGCTGACATATTCTGACAGTGTTGATGTCTCTCACGCTTCATCAAGCTCTCTAACATGACCAGCAGAGACAGTGCTCTCGATTATGTGTTGATGTCTTTGCGTTTCACAGGTACTACCATCACCTGTTCTCTCACTACCTGCCCTCCTCTCTGCGTGCGCTAGTGGATCGCACCTCTAACTGTGAGGATATCCTGATGAATTTCTTGGTCTCCTCTGTGACACACCTGCCACCGATTAAAGTAGCGCAGAGGAAGCAGTACAACGAGATGCCCACCCAGCAGGTGAGGCCAGAGAGCCAACACTTTGTACTTAACAATTCTGCTCATAAGTTTACATACCCCTTGCAGAATGTGATTTACATACCTTTGAATCTTACAGAAATAGCTCACCTAAAAGGTAATTGTTTTATGAGTGATAAAGCGCTAGGACTTGTTAGTGTTATGGAAGAATGACTTCATTTGAGAGTTTTGGTAGTTTTAGTTCATTTTGGAAATGAGATGTATTGCTGTGCCAAGCTGAAAATTGGTAATGAGAAGTGTGTCCTACCAATCAGTGTGATATATTTTTGGCGTCTTATTTCCTGTCCATTCTAAGGGTACTAAGATGGCCCCATGGGTGAACCCTGAGCACTTTACCCAGAGGCAGGAGTGTGTCAACACCATTGCAAGCTGGTTTGGTTACATGCCTCTAGTGCACTCTCAGTTTCGCCTGGACCCCGTACTCTTCAAGGACCACGTGTCCATCCTGCGCAAGAGGTACAAAGACCTGGAGCGTGTCTGAGCCAAGATGAACGAGTGGCGATGGATCACAAACTGATACTTATGCTGATGCAGAGACTTAACTCTATCCCTCCGCTAGGGCTGCTAGCTTGTGGTGGACAAGAGACAGGTTTTTGCCTCAAATGTCCAGTTCTCAATTAATGGCTGACAGCTTCATGGATGAGAAAACATCACAGATCTGTCAATCATTACAGCTGCTGTTTGACTGGAGGAGTTTGTAGCATTAAGGGAGTCTAATGGTGCAATGGACTAACACACGAGTCACAAAGCAACTGACTGATTACATGAAGTGGGAATTACATGACCAATAAAATAATTCCAAAATGCAAATGGTGTGTGTGGCTATATTTGTGAAATTATGGTTTTATTTTGCTGTTCCCAGCAACTGTGCCTAAAATTATTACCCAAAATGTGGCAAGTTAATAAATCATAAAATAATTTTACGCTTTAATAGCAAGACATTAGATGAAAAGGTTTTTTTTTATTGTCTGGAATCTTTTCTTTTTTTTTTTTTTTAGACAATTTAGAGTTGAATTAGATTAGATACAATTTATATGAAAACATATGGAAAAGTTGTATAATTACAGATGCCCAAGCAAAGTAATGAAAGAGTCTATTGTAATGAATTGTTCAAAATCATTCTTGAACTCAGGATTCACCAGATTAAATCACAGACAAATCTCAAAGAGCAGTTACTGAATCAACATTGATTAGAAAATGAAATGGAGCTTTGTGCACTTAAAAGTTTGTAAAAAAAAAATAAATGTACGTTAATGTAAATGCTGACTGGTAACTTACAAAAATGTAGTATTTTTATTCATGGCTGTTATGAGTTTACTGCTCAAAAGTTTGGGGTGAGATGTACGTTTTTGAAACAAGACTTTTATGCTCACCAGAGTTGCATTTATTAAACCGTGCAACCAGAAAAATTAATATTACCATTTAAAATAACTGTTTTATATTTAAATATATTTTCAAATGTGATTTATTCCTGTGATGCAAAGCTGAACTTTCAGCATCATAACTCCATTCTTCATCGTCACATGATACTTCAGAAATCATCCCAACATGCTGATTTGTTGCTCATTAAAAGATTTCTTATTATCATCAATGTTGAAAACAGTTGTGCTGCTTAGTATTTTTATGGAAACTGACAAATGTTTTCAGAAATCTTTGATTAATATAAATTGAAAGGAACAGATTTATTTGAAACATTGAAACTTATTTTAACATTATAAATGTGTTTCGTTTTAGATATAATAGCATGTTACACCGAAGGTAATGTCAATTATGTTGTGCATTCTGTTTTTGTATTTTCTAAAAGAAAACACATGACAAAAGAGTTATTTTTCTTTTTTTGTTTTGTATAAAAGTCTAGTTTAGTTTACAAAAAGCTATCATCCTGCAATTAATTCGGGGGTTTTTTTCAGACGATTGTTTCCCCAGAAGGCAGATATCAGGAGTGTAATACAGAGCTCAGGGAAACACACACTCTACCTGAGTACATATTTGCTGAGGAGCAACAGTGTGAAACACATCACACAGTTCAATGAATGCACAAAAGATCATAGTAGGCACTATTATTTACAAAGCTTAGTCCGCAGTGATCATTTTTCATGCCAACAGCATGACTAGCATACATCATCTGCATGGCTTTTACATTACTTCCTGTTTCTGATGCTAATTCAGTGCTTTGATGAAGCAGTTATTAATCAGAGCATTGGGATTTAACACTGTAAATGAGGCAGGACCACAAAAAAGCTGCCAAGCCTGATCTCATTTGTCAAGATGAAATATTATGTGGCATTTGCACGAGCAGTCTGCTGTACACTGCTATCTGTGTGAAAGCACCTGAACAAGTGAGAGTGAGGAGACCGTAGATGAGGGCTGACGGAGGATGGTCAGATGTTTACTACGAAGCGTACTGCTGTCATTTTCGCATGGTGAGCATGGCATTGACATCCCACAGGAGGTTCCTCATCTGGTCCATTAGCACCTTCATTTCCTGGTTCTTCTGCCTCACTTTCTGTTAAAAAAGCATGAGAGGAGAAGCTCAGAGCACTATTATTACATGCAACGTTATACATCGTTTAATATGTATTTTTCATGTGATGATGAACACTGGAGTAATAATGCTGAAAATTCAGCTTTGGCATTACAGGAATGAATTACATTTTAAATTGTAATAATATTTCACAAAATGACTTATTTTTATCAAATAAATGCAAATATTTTTTTATATACATACATACACATACAATATATATATATATATATATATATATATATATATATATATATACACACACATGTACATATATGTTTGTATATACTGCAGTGTAATAGTATGTTTAGAGATATGAAACAATGAAGCAAACCTCTAGAACCTCCTGTCTCTCCTGAATAACAGCTGGGCTGCACGGTTCCACTCTCACAGCTGTCGTCTCTTCCCCCACATAAGGAACCAGCTGGAAGGATGGCAGAAAACACATTATTTAAATGTTATCTGTAATAATAACAATAACTGTCTCCTGAAATTGAATCGGATTTGAATGAATGATTTAAAAAAAGAAAAACCTCTGAGACTAATAATGAAAGAGCTTCCATTTTATTTTATTTATTTATTTAATTCTAATTTAAACAGTAATTTTTGTAAAAAAAAAAAAAATTATTTTCTCTTAAAACGTTTCAATAAAAATATTTCACACTCAAACTGTATTTCCAGGATTATATTAAATTTTAAATCCCATATCTTCAGTTCTCTCTTCACAGCAGTTCAGTCAGTGTACTGTTTGAGTAAATGAATTACTCCCGGATATTGGTTTGTTTGAACTCAGAGGGAATGTCAGCCACATTAAAAAAGTTAACAGCTTAAGTCATTTGTGGATTAATGCGTATTAGAGATGCGAAGCGTTTAAAACGATTCAGTTTGATTTGGTGAACTGAATGATTTGTTCGCGAACCGGATATCCAGACTGCTTTGATTTGAACTCTCTCTCACAACAGACACGGAAGAGAAGACAATGCTGAATAAAGTCGTTGTTTTTGCTATTTTTGGACCAAAATGTATTTTCGATGCTTCAAAAAATTCTAACCAACCCTCTGATGTCACATGGACTACTTTGATGATGTTTTTCTTACCTTTCTGGACATGGACAGTAGACCGTACACACAGCTTCAATGGAGGGACTGAGAGCTCTCGGACTAAATCTAAAATATCTTAAACTGTGTTCCAAAGATAAACGGAGGTTTTACGGGTTTGAAACAACATGAGGGCGAGTCATTAATTACATAAATTTGCTATCTGGGTGAACTAACCCTTTAATACCTTATACACAAAATATTTTATTTTATTTTTTTAATACATGTAAGTTGTGACCTAAGAGGGTATTTCAGAATAAGTGAAATGACCATTAAATATTTAATTAGGAAAAAGACTGAGTTTATCAAAAGGCCACATGAACAAACAGAAGACTCTATAATGTATGTCAGTAAACACAGATGAGGCTCACCTCAGCTGTAGACTCCTGGAGGTCAGGGGTCATTTCTACACAGCGTTCATACAGTAGACGCAGCTTGCGGAAGAGCAGTGTCAGCTGACGCAGATGCTCCTGCAGCTTCCCAAAGCGGTCCTGATACGCTGGCTGGCTCTGTGTCACACCGTTGGGAAGCTAGAAGAAACAACCAGCCTTTTCATTCTACATCTGCTTTTTAAATGCTGCCCTGATTGTTATGAGAGATATTTATATTAATAATCAAAATATGACATTTGTTGCATAGTGTGAACTTTTAAAATTTCTTATTTCCTTATCCAAATGCTATATATATATATATATATATATATATATATATATATATATATATAGTACTAATAGTATAATTATATATCTTGATTTGATCAATGTTGCACTTGCCTTGGAGCATTATTTCATAATGAAGCAACTAGGAATGAATGACCAGCTACTAGTAACGTTACTGTGAACTAGCGATCTCAGATTCTCTGTATACTTAAAGATCGAGGACGCAAACTCACCTGAGTGGCCCGTGCGATCTGAAAGATCTCCATAGTGCGTGTGACGATGTCCTGGACAGTCTCCTCACCGATGCGGCACAGATAAACGGGAGAGATTTCCCGCAGGGCACCTTGTGGGGGCATCCCGGGCTGTGGCTGCTGCTGGTGGGGCATGACAGGTAATACACCCGGTCCAAGACCCTTCTGCGGGAGTGGAGCGGACATCTAAAAACAGACATCATTCACTGAGTCAGCTAAACAAAATAAGTGGTACCGTTCTTATGGAATAAAAACTATTTAAATTATATGTCTATTTAAGAATGGATGAGACTGAATAGACAGAGCATTGAATTCCGCGCTAAAGGACTTTGTGTAGAAACTCACTGCGCTTATTGTTGTTGCCCCTGGTCCGTAAGTAACGTTAGTTTTAATTCTGGCGGATAACAGTTATAATTCGGGACAATAAAAATTAGGGACTAACGCTACTCCACTCGCTCACATTTGATTTCAAACCTTCCGTTCATCTTCTTCTTATTTTGGTTTTATGGCGGGTTGCGAACCAACTTCAAAGGTGCATACCGCCACCTACTGTGATGGAGTGTGAAAAGAATGAATTAATTTCTATATCCTATAATATAACCCACACTTCTTGATGAGTTTTATGACTACATTTATATGTTTCCTTGAATTTGAACTAGCATTTAATATATTAGTTATTTTGACTTCCCGGCAACCTACTGCTTGAAGATCTTCCTTAAGAATCCTCCTTTCTTCTTCATATGCTTTACATTCCTTAAAAACATGTTCTACCGTCTCATCTACCAAACAAACCTCACATAAACCTGTGTTGTGCTTCCCTATAATGTGTAAAGTGTAATTTAAATTAGAATGTCCTGTTCGTAAATGTGTAAAAATAATTTGTTCTCTTCTACTTAAATTGAGACTTATTTTGCTTTTCTTTACCGTTTTTTGAATCCTATAAAAATACCGCCCCTTATGACATGTATCCCAATCTGTCTGCCATTTCCTATTGCACGCTTCTAAAATTAACTGTTTACCTTCTGATCTACTGAGTAATATGTTTATATTTGGTTCTTCCATTTTTAATGATTCTTTTGCTACTTTGTCTGCTTCCTCATTCCCTTGAATTCCCACGTGTGCTGGTACCCACATAAATCGAATATAAATTATAATTCTCATTTGTTTTAAACTGTACAACCTGATCATGATTTCTATTAAAATGTCAGTTCTATTTGTTTCGAAGGATTGTAGACTGTTAAGAACAGCCATTGAATCAGTACATATTATTACTTTATCAGGTCTAACTTCACCTTCCTTTCATCATTTTCTGTTTCCTGTTAAATAGAGGTTCTTGTAATTCCAGTCAGGAAAAGCAAAGCATTATTTATTAATTCATTCATTAACTGGTTTTAGGTTTAATATTTTGGGTTCTATTAATGCTATAGTATGATATTAATATTATAATTATGAATAGTATATTGTATTGATATTACTTATATTTTATTATTCATGTACTATATTAAATCAGTATTGTTTATCTTTTTTGTGTTTTATTTAATTGTATTAATTTATTTGTAATTAATTTTAGATTTTGGTTTTATTCATGTTAATATTTATATTACAATATAACATAATATTTAGTGCCTAATTAAGTGCCTAATGTCAGTTACCTTGGTTTACTATTTATTATTTTGTATTTTGTTATTTGCGTATGCATTACTCAGCGTGCTTAATAAAATAGAAACCCTCCTTTTAAGACTTTTCTTTTTTTTTTTTACAAACAAACATACATACTTCTCAATATTATTCGAATAATCAGTCGCACATATCTCATTGCTGTTTTTCTTTTGTTTACCAAGGACTATTATTTTGAAATAGACTTCTCTCGTACGTCTCGCGAGTCTTTCCGTTTCCACGTACGTGGCTTCAACGCGTGTACGATAATCCTGCCTGGCTCTAGGTTTGTTCTTTCATATGGTATACATTTATGGCTTTTTTTTTATTTGATTTACACCAGTCTACATAATTTAAAACATTTATATGTGTTGAATATGGTTTTAAAACATGTTTAGCTTAACGTTTGCTTGCTACTTAGTAAACTCTTCTAAACGTTAACGTTAGTTATTTTATAATGCATTTATAAACATTGAACAACAGTCATTTACCTTCACAGCTGTGTGATTGAACCTGACGTGAACTCTTTAACCTGTTAAACTGCGGAACCTGATTATGCCTTAGACATTTTTTCAGGCCTGACTCCTGAATCTAGCATATTGAAGCACTATCAGTAGTTACACACCAGGCATTATATGCATACATTTGGACTAGTATCCCAAGAAGTTAACAACTTCTGATGCATGAATGAATATCTGATGGTTGTTTACAGGTTGGCCCAGAAGATGGCAGAGAATCTCAACCCAGAGGAAGTCCCTACCCCGCAGCATCCACCCAATACAGAGCCAAATTCAGCAGAAGGGAGCAGTTCTGAACCCAGGGGCCTGTCTCCGTCTCAGAGAGAGGTTCTGGAGCGCTGTCTACATGCTCTCACTCATGCAAAGAATGACAGCCACATTTTAGCAGCACTTCTACTGGTAAACAACAGCGTATCCTCCTCATCCACCCAATACTGAAAACATCTTTTGTATTGCTCATTGTTTTCTCTTGCATTTAGATCACAAGGCTGTGTCCACCAGGACAGCTGGATAACGGGACTCTACATCAGATTTTTGAAGCAGTAGGTTTTAATCTTCCCGCACGCCTTCTGGTTACAGCATTTCGGGGTGAAGACAGCTCCGGATTGCCCCCGGAGGAGTTGATCTCTCTGGGCACTGCTCTATTGGCTGCTCTCAGCACAGACACAAGCATGGTTGCTCATCCACAGCTTCTCAGCACAGTCCCTCTGATCCTGAGCATACTGGAGAACGGACCCAACTGGACAGATAAACAGACAAAAACACTTGGGAAAGAATCCCAGAGTGGAAGTGCTACAGATTCCCAGACCACTTCTAGTACGTCTACCTTGGACGAGGCTTTGGCTTGTGACTGCTATCAGGTTCTAAATGCTGTATGTGCTTTACCGCACGGCCCCGAGCAGCTTCTCACCCGTGGTGCTGTTCTGGCTCTATGTAGAGCCGTACTCAAAAAACAAACTCTCAGCCATGAAAAAGGGCTTCCGCTGTTGGGACACCTGTTGTCATCTAGCATAAGATCGAGGGCTTGGACTAAACACTCGTCTGATCTTCTCTTGCTGTTGCAAAATGTTTCGGAAAACTTCTGCCGAGTTTCAGATCAGGACCGGTTAGAGATATGCTCTCAAATAGCGCCGTTTCTTCCTCCACCCGGGGTTGAGTCAGAAAGCCTGGTGCTTAAGGAGATTGTGGGTAATCTATGGGCTTCGCTGCTGCCTTTGGTTCAGGGCAAGCTCAGTCAAGAGCATTTAGGCTCGGTTTTGGTAGTATCTGCCTGCCTTCTGGACCTGTATGGATGGGAGTCAACGGGACCTCCTAAATTCTGTTGCTTGCTGGTGAACCGGGCGTGTGTGGAGGTGAGGATGGGTCTAGAAGAACCGCCGGGTACAGAAATCTCCCCCCAGCTGCAGCACATACTTACTGCCTGCTATCGCATCATGGAGGCGGCTATGGAACAAGCCTGTAGCCAAGGGACGGTTTCAAACCCTGCTCAGATACAGACAGCTATCACTGGCCTGAGTCTTCAGCAGAGCAGACAGGTCCTAGGAGCTCTGGAGGAGGCATTCTCAGCTGAAATTTACTATCTCAAACAGGTGAGAATGCAAGTGTTAAACATATGCATCACTGTATTACGGTTTAAAAGTTTGTGGTTGGAGAATGTTTCTGAAGAATATTTCAGAATGGCAAAACACTTTGAATAATAAACTGTTACTTATTGTCTCCCCATTTAGGTGGCGCAGACCAGCTATGATGAGCCATTTCTGTTCGCCACTTTTCGCTCCCTCTGTGCATGGCTTGCAGAGGAAACCTCATGTCTGAAGGAAGAAGTCGTTGACCTCTTGCCTTTTCTCATTGGCTATGCTAAAAGTCACTTCAAGGGAGGGGAAAAGGGGAAGGGACTTGCTGATTGGATGTCAAAGATGTCCTTCAGCAACAGTTCACAAGATGGGACCTGGAGCACAGAAGCTGCTCTTAGGTAAGACATTAATATGGCTTTTTTAATAGAAGGTTCCCACAGTCCAGAAAAACTAATGGAATTTTATAAAAATAAATGTGCACAATACAACCCGAATTCCGGAAAAGTTGGGACGTTTTTTAAATTTTAATAAAATGAAAACTAAAAGACTTTCAAATCACATGAGCCAATATTTTATTCACAATAGAACATAGATAACATAGCAAATGTGTAAACTGAGAAAGTTTACAATTTTATGCACAAAATGAGCGCATTTCAATTTTGATTTCTGCTACAGGTCTCAAAATAGTTGGGATGGGGCATGTTTACCATGGTGTAGCATCTCCTTTTCTTTTCAAAACAGTTTGAAGACGTCTGGACATTGAGGCTATGAGTTGCTGGAGTTTTGCTGTTGGAATTTGGTCCCATTCTTGCCTTATATAGATTTCCAGCTGCTGAAGAGTTCGTGGTCGTCTTTGACATATTTTTCGTTTAATGATGCGCCAAATGTTCTCTATAGGTGAAAGATCTGGACTGCAGGCAGGCCAGGTTAGCACCCGGACTCTTCTACGACGAAGCCATGCTGTTGTTATAGCTGCAGTATGTGGTTTTGCATTGTCCTGCTGAAATAAACAAGGCATTCCCTGAAATAGACGTTGTTTGGAGGGAAGCCTATGTTGCTCTAAAACCTTTATATACCTTTCAGCATTCACAGAGCCTTCCAAAACATGCAAGCTGCCCATACCGTATGCACTTATGCACCCCCATACCATCAGAGATCCTGGCTTTTGAACTGAACACTGATAACATGCTGGAAGGTCTCCCTCCTCTTTAGCCCGGAGGACACGGCGTCCGTGATTTCCAACAAGAATGTCAAATTTGGACTCGTCTGACCATAAAACACTATTCCACTTTGAAATAGTCCATTTTAAATGAGCCTTGGCCCACAGGACACGACGGCGCTTCTGGACCATGTTCACATATGGCTTCCTTTTTGCATGATAGAGCTTTAGTTGGCATCTGCTGATGGCACGGCGGATTGTGTTTACCGACAGTGGTTTCTGAAAGTATTCCTGGGCCCATTTAGTAATGTCATTGACACAATCATGCCGATGAGTGATGCAGTGTCGTCTGAGAGCCCGAAGACCACGGGCATCCAATAAAAGTCTCCGGCCTTGTCCCTTACGCACAGAGATTTCTCCAGTTTCTCTGAATCTTTTGATGATGTTATGCACTGTAGATGATGAGATTTGCAAAGCCTTTGCAATTTGACGTTGAGGAACATTGTTTTTAAAGTTTTCCACAATTTTTTTACGCAGTCTTTCACAGATTGGAGAGCCTCTGCCCATCTTTACTTCTCAGAGACTCTGCTTCTCTAAGACAAAGCTTTTATAGCTAATCATGTTACAGACCTGATGTCAATTAACTTAATTAATCACTAGATGTTCTCCCAGCTGAATCTTTTAAAACTGCTTGCTTTTTTAGCTATTTGTTGCCCCCGTGCCAACTTTTTTGAGACCTGTAGCAGGCATTAAATTTTAAATGAGCTAATTAAGTGGATAAAAGTGTAATATTTCTCAGTTTAAACATTTGCTACGTTATCTATGTTCTATTGTGAATAAAATATTGGGTCATGTGATTTGAAATTCCTTTAGTTTTCATTTTATTAAAATTTAAAAAACGTCCCAACTTTTCCGGAATTCGGGTTGTATATATTTTTGCGATCTTATGCTAAGTGTATATATGTTCTTGCTCTTTCTTAGATATCTACTCCCATCTCTGTGCCACCTCTCGGCTGAAGATGGGCCAAGGCGGGTTCTTCTCTCTCTGGATACTCCAGCCTTGCTTGTAGGTTTCCTGACTAAAGGTTGGGCGTCTTTGAGAGGTCAGAGCGGGAAAACGGTGACACGAGACCCCAGTCTGGAAACGGCATGTTCTGCTTTACTAAACTTTGCCATCACAGAGCCAGAACTAGTCAGGTACACACAGATCTTCACTCACGTACAGGATAAGCTATTCCTTAACCATGACTTGATTCACTGCTCCGTTGCACTCCCTCAGGAATGATCCTTGTTTCGTTGCTCTTGAGAGCATGCTGAGTGAAGCACTGCCTGTTCTTCTCCATAAGCCACGCCTCTTGGTCTTAGCAGCAAACTGTTGCACTTTGGGTCTCATGATTGCCAGGCTGAAGTCAACTTCCACAGGTACTACTGGCTTTAAATGGGATCTGTATCTTAGCACTGATGAAATTCATAAAAAGAACTAAAAAGAAAATAAGTGCTTGGCGGGGTTATCTAAACTAAAACTTAAAGGTGCTCTAAGCGATGCCGGGAGTCGTAACTTCTTGTTGACGTTCAAATTGTTGTCAAACAAAACGGAGGCTATCTAGACCCTCCCTCCTCCTCATGCATGCACTAACCCCCCAAACCCCACCCCCAAATCTTTCTTGTCAGTTATTGGCTGGAACAGTTTGTTATGTTTTGTGGTGTGGGTGAGCCCAGTTTGTTTTTCTTGTTGTTTGTGGAGCCTGTGGTGTCTAGAGAGACCCCATTTTTTTACAGTGTGTTCAGGGGACAAGCAGCTAGCGGATAGTGAGGAGATGTTTGCTGGATGTGACAAAAATTTTTTTGGCCTAAAAAATGTGTGACATCACTTAGAGCACCTTTAACCATACAAAAAAAAAATTGAGACATAAAATGTCCCTTTAAGTGTGCATTAGATGATGGCAAATGCAATCTAAATGTCAAAAAACTGAATATGTTTATTGTTGCTGCTTAATAATAATGGACGTCTTGAATCTTTGCAGACCCTGTAGAACTAGGACAGCGGCGTTTCTTCTCCTCAGTTCTGTCTTTTCTCCTGAGTGCTGTGCAGTCCGGACAGGCTTCTAAACCGGCACGGATCAGCACTCTCTGGGAGGAACACTGGGAGGAGGCTGGAGAGCTCTGGAGGCTCAGTTTGCAGGCTTTGGGCGGTTGTGTTCGAGCTCAGCCCTGGATAACCACTCTGATCAGAGATGAAGGATGGCTGCAGAACATCTTCACTCTGCTAGGATCCAGTGGACGTCTCCCAGACCAACCTTCACAGGATGCTCTTGAGGAAGTCCTCTGTGCCATTGCCAAGCTATGCCCGGTGTGTCGTAAGGACATTAGTGAGCTGGTCAAGAGTGTAAGCTCTGGATCTCTTCAGGGTTTTCCACAGCTTAGTAGAATATTGGTGGAGTAGCATTTGTAAAATACATATTTAATAAGACAGATTAAAGCACTTATTACGTTGTCATATTTGTCTGTTTGGCATATTAAATATGCAATGGATTTGTAATACACTCTTTGGCCAAAATAAAAACAAAAATTTTGAATAAAAATATTTATGCTTTTGAGGTGATTTATTATTTTATGCATAAAGTTTGATTCTTAGGAAGCACATTCTGATAAAACGTACATGGAATTCACTGCTTTGAAACGGATTCATTTGGAAAGGCGCATTTATGTAACCTGAAATGTATCTGTTGCTCTGACCGGCCAGTGTTGTGTGGTAGTATGTCCACTAGGTGGCATCCTTACAGCAAGCTATAGTTAGTCACAAACAGCCAAGGAATGATTTAGTTAAACTGTCATGATCAAATTCACAGTATGCCTTAAGTGTGCACGAGAACAGTTAGAAAACATGGACATATTATTCATCATAAACATTTTGGGTTATAATCACCATTTCTTTTAAGTTTTAAATTTTAGATTTTTTTGCAGTTCACTTTCACGGTTCTGTGGTTTGAAAAGTTGCATTTTGTAAGTACAAACCTATAGTTTTTTAATTATCATGAGGTTTTAAAATGAAACGTTACAAATGAGAACAGCTCTGAAACTGCTCTCGCGACTTGAAATAATATGTCGTGTCCTTTCAGGAAATTAGTAGTCAATTGCTATTGTGGCCCTTTATAACAACACCTAATGCTCAAGGTATTTAAAGTAATAATTTTTATATATATCAGGAGTTCTCCCTGATGTCAGTAGGCCTACATCAGATAGGGAGCTGCCTATCTAGACCGCATCCTCGGGCACAATGATAAACTTATTTGATTAAAAAATATATACATATATACTTGCCATGCATTATCATGTTACATGTCCTGAAATCATGAAGGATGTGAAACAAAACAATAAATGAAATAGCAAAAAAACGTAATAAGGCAAATTATATAAAATTGTATTTATATAAAAACCCTTTTTCTCCGTTTAAACTTTCCTCGGTGCGCCTTGCCGTCCAAAATCAGTAGGCTATCCCATGTGCCCCTACTTTTGTCTACCCAAGTTTATCCTCCGCCCATCAGCATACGTCTCTTTCTCTCCCTCTCTCTCCCTCTCTCTCCCTCTCTTCTGTCTTTTTGTCAATAAAACTCCCGTGTCTCTCCGGTACCCCTCTCTCTCCCCGTGTATCTCGCAGGGCATATAGTCCGATCTCTCCCGTCTTGAATTCAATAAAGGACGACAACTTTATCCAGAAACATGTTGTGGAAATCACGAACCAAGACAGAACCTTACTGCCTACAGGTAGGCTTCAGTTCAATTTAATCAGTGTTTCAATTTTAGCTATAGCCTAAGAGAAATGTGAAAAAAAAGGAAAAAAAAATATTGAAAAAAAGTTTCTGTTGTATATTTAGAACTAGCTACTAGAACTATGCCTGCTCTTCGCATTTAGAAACAATGTGATTTATTTTCTTAAGTTCAGTTACGCTGGTAGGACTTAAAAAATAGACTAAGAACCTTATTTTCTGTGATGTTTATAGAAATAACAATTAATTATAAGCTAAATAAATTAACCGTGAGTGTTCAAATAGTCATAAAGTTTAATAAACTACTGTCCTGCAAGAAAACGTAATAAAAGAAGGATTTTTTTTTACAAATGAATGAAGAGAATGAATTAATTTAGAGGAATTAATTAATGTCCCTTTAAGGTGGTCTAGCCAACCCCTCCCCCCGTAGTGTAGCGCTATAAGAGCGCTCGGGTGTGATTAACAGGAACAGTTTGATATAGAGCATCATCCAGAGAGGAGGACATCACTGGGACTGTCTAGTTATTGGATCGAGATCCCGGGGGGTTTTTTTTATTGACGACTAGGCTTTAAGGAGGCTGTAAAAGTCAACGCGTAAAAGGCGTATTGGAGCTCTTGTGTCCAGATGTTAGTCCACACCTACTCGACCATGGTGAGTTAAAGTGATGCAAAGTTCTTTTGATCTGTTGAACTCATCATCGAGATGATTGTCATGTGATATCAGCTGCGATGAGTGTAGCGTATAGATGAAAGCGCAGACGAGCGAGCGTAATCAGGGTCAATGGTGTTCAGTGTGCGTAGAATATGGAAGCGCAAAAGTGTGTTTCATTGCAAATGTCACATGCTGCCATTGGTCTAAACGGAGATAACAGACTAGTCTTTGTCTTACAGTGACTTGAAAGTTAGCCTTTATCTTGCGTTTCAACAAAGAGAATCATTAAAGTCGGTGGCTGAAAAAGGCGAGACGGAAACTTCGGTTTGATTTGTTTTTATCACATGCGAAGGCGTTTCCCTTAGTATTTTGACGGAGCTGAAAAACTGCCAAATATTTTTTTTTCGCCTTGGAAGACAAAAAAAAATCGAATAGTAAATTGAAATATAATAATAAAACAAACCAATTTAAAGAAATAAAGATTAAACAAATGAATAAAAATAAAACGAGTATATCCTATCTGCAAAAGTAGAAATGAAAGATGCTGTCACATTCATTTGTTACAGTGTTTCAGTCGTTTCAATTATTTTTTTACTAAAAATATCCGAGAAACTGAAAAATGGCAAGGAAAATTATAGAAGCACAAAAAGCAAAATTATTAGGCCTACGTGTTTTTCTGTGCCTATAATCCTGGAAAGCAGCATTAATTGTATCTATTGTCTGTCTGTCAATCCTGATTGTTTAAAACAGTGGGTATCGTTAAAACACCTGGCACAGAAAAATGCTCTGGAACATTTGTTAAGCTATTAGCATTTTTAATTAGTATGATTTTAACGAATATAGGCTAGTACGATTAACAACCATTAATTTAATAACCAGAAATCCAGAAGAAGAAAAAATTTAATTAATTAATATAGAATGTGCAGTTATCTTTCCTACGATTTGACATAAGTTACACACACGTACATTTCATGTAAAATATAGAATAAATTATCGTAACATTAACTGTATTTACCCACAGCTCATAATTAACAAAGAGGCCTAATTATGCTGCTTATACTGTATATCCTAAAAAAATCGAGCCTGTTCAAAATATAAAAACAATTGCTATCTTAAATATCCAAGATTCTCATCTGTGCACTTTGATTTTAATTACTGATGAAGAAATTCGAAACTCTAAAAACATCAATAGAAATGATAGAAGTCATTGTAACAACATAAATGGGTGGATACAGGGATCAGCATCAATTATGACATGATGAAAACCCTTTACGTTTACAATGTGATCTTTTCTTTATAAGTTTATTGCCTGACACTTTTATTGGCTATATGGCGGACCCATACATTGACAAAGTTTTGAAACTTATTTTCACCAACAGGACCGTGCGGACGGACTGTCCAGCTCCTCTCCTAGCGGGCGACTCTCGCAGCTCTCTTCGCTGAACCAGGCAGCGTATTCCTCGGCTCCCCCTCTCTGCCACACTCCGGCGTCTGACTTCCAGCCCCCCTACTTTCCACCTCCATACCCCCAGTCCTCACTGTCTTATTCCCAGAGTCAAGACACTGGATACCCGCATTTACCGGACCCCTATCAGTCCATCAACTCCCTTCATCAGCACCAGCAGGCAGCGTGGCACTCCCAGCGCTCGCGCTCAGAGGACGCGGGGCTTCTGTCGCAGTCACACCGCGCTCTGAGCTTAGATCCGCGGCGGGAGTATCCGGGCGTTCCGCGGCTGCTCCATCATGGCCTGGGTGAAGGAGCAGCGGCGCTCGGTGAAGGTCCTCTGGGAATGCACACAGTGGGTCATCACGGTCTGGATGACATTCAGGTGAGTTTAATCTCTCTTTTATATTTATTATAAAATTTTCTGTATAACACAAATGCGAAATAGTTAGCAAGGATCATGCTCATTAAACATGAAAGCATTGATAGTGTTTTTAATTTATTTGAGTGTTTTTTTTATGTACAGATTTTTACAGCTGTTTTACATAAAATGTAAACTACACAATTCAGGCGCTTCATAACATAATTTATCTGTTAATAAGCTATTTATTTAAATAAGAGTGTCTTTGACGTGTTCCAAATAAATGCTAAAAAAAATCACAAATGGATATGTAAATATTTTCCTAAACAACTATTTCTTTTATAATCTTGTTTTTTGCATGAGTGCTTTAAAGTGATATTTCTTCCGTGATGACCCTTGTGTTTGTGAAAATGCATTTAAAATAAACATTGTATTTTCTTACTAAAGATCAAATATTTTTTGTGCATAACGTTGTCTAAAACAGATTAAATTTTTTACATATAATTTTAAAACATTATTTAAAATATTACCAGCCAAAAATAAATAAATACAAAACTACTGCTCCTGAAATTACGAAAACCGAAGACCCGTAAAACGTGCGTAATTCTTCAATGGGCTCTTCTGACTGCTTGATATTTAAAAAATAAAACTTAAAAACGTTAATATATGCTACAAAAGTGGATTAAGGTTATAATGTTTGATGGTTTAGATTTTAGATATCGTGCAATGGTAACGATAACGACATTTCTCAGAGAAAAGTTAAGCCTTGGACTTAAAAGTTAACGGTCAATTAATTTCGTAGAAAAGTACAAATGTGTTTCTTCTCAATTAAAAGTCTCCAGAAGAACGATATGGTAATGACACACAATCAAGCAAATCATTATGCGAAATTATTACTGTAGACTTCTTAAGGAATAAATATAGACTACAAAAAAATATTTTGTAAAAATTATATTAGCCATAAAAAGGTAAAATAAATAGGCTTTTATTAAGCTTTTTAAAACCTAAACGTCAGTGCCACTAATTGAAGAATTATCCATTAAACTGACCATTCCACAGAAGAATCTGCTTTAAATTCGTTTGATTTTCGGCTCGAGCTACATGAAGGCTTGTTCATTCACTCTTTCAGGAGAGAAAACAGCAGTATAGTGGGCAGGTGCAGAATGAGTTCGTGTCTATCATAGGAAACTTACAGCGCGTCCAATCGGTTTCCTCGGCCAATTATTCAACAAACAACTGGACTCTCTTTGATGATACGAAGCATTTCCGAGAACTGAGTTAGACTGGAACAAGCCTGATAGTTTAATTTGCCATACATAAAACTACAAATAAGCGTAAACACTATTTTTTTTTTACTTAGTCATTCCTGCGACTTTAAATGGACAAGTATCTTATGTTAATTCTCAGAGTGGTCTGTTTTGTTTTATTCATGCATTGCTTTCATATTACAATAGAGAAAAGCAAAGTTGTAGCCTCGTTACGAACTTTTCCCCTTTTATTTCTGAGGAGAAAAAGAATGTCAATGATATTGCTGGTACATGTGATGTCATGAAATCTCTCATTCCTTTAACTTTTTATATAAAACTCAAGATCAAATAAAATATCTAGTTTCAATTAAGGAACATATAGTAATACAACATATAAATACAAATATTTATAAATACATTATTTAATCTGTAATTATACAGATAAAAATTAATATATTAATTAAATCAGGAGCATTTTTACCATTATCATCATCATCATAATTTAAATAATTAAGAAAATAAATAATTGGAAGTGTTTTTCAATCATTTTCAATAACTATTCAACCATCAAGCAAGTTTAAATTAAGTGAAGTAATAGTGCTGTTCGGTTTTAACAGGGTATGGAGGAGGCATCTGCTTTGGGGATCCTGGACCATTCTGTTATCAAGAAAGGTGAGAGTCTGTACCTCTGATGCATATAAAGAAGAGGGGGTGACCTCTCTTGCTAGAAAAAGAAAAACAAAAAAAGATTTTATGTGCTGCTCAGACACCATAAAGGATTCAGTCAAGCACACACACACAATAATTCAGCTCTGCAATTTCATTTGAAGTCAAGAAATCCTGTAGCACTCTGCCTTCACCCTTAAGGCAGTTGCTGTTAATGAACTGTTCATGGTCATATGAGAGAAAGAGAGGGATTAGAGAAAGCCGAAATGGAGGAAGAGTGCAGATAATAAAGTTATGAAGAATTCAGACCATTACTATTCCTTTCCACTTACCATTAAAAAAATTCAGTGGATAGTTAATGAGGATAGCTTCTGAAATCACTTTCTGCAGTGCAGTACGCTACTGCATATTTTCATAAATTACTTATGCATTTATTTTAGATTTGTTTAGTGCTCTATGAAATCTCGCCTATTTACCGAGCAACAGAATGGATCAATTATGTACTCATGAGTGTAGGGAGATTTCTGTGTCGAGAAGAAACTAAAGCCTACATGAATAAACGGATCTACTCTCACAGCTTATGAGAGATGCTTCCAGCACCTCGGCCGCGCGCTCAGAGCTCGTTTGTGTCCACCAATCAGTGCTACACAGCAGGGCATAGCGAAGACGCGCACACCGCCCACGAAGAGGAGAAAGCCAATACTACAGCGCATTTTACCTCTACAATCAGGGATATAGATAATATAAACAGTAACACAGTGTGTTATGTGCCAATCCTTGCAAAAGGGGGAGGAGAGAAGCGCTGTTTCAGCTCCACAGCGCGCGAAAACATACGGGAGCGCAGTGATAGCTGTGGCATATGAAGGCATATGTGGCATATTATCACTTCATAAACATTCAGAATTCGACTTTTTGGAGGATAGATGAATATTACACTTGAATAATGTGAATTATAGCTACAAATACTTTCAGGACAGCCGATTTTTAAAATCGTTTCTGTCAGTAGTTCTCTAACTGTCTTCTAACAGTCTTAAAGAAGGCCTAATTCTTGTAGCCTACTTATATTGCCGTCGATGTGTTCTTAATAATAAAGTGAAATAACTGCATTTTTTATGAGAAATCGGCCGATACTGACATAAACCTAAAACGTAGGCCTACTTTAAAAAAACGCGAGTTTTAGCGTTTGAGGTTTTTTTTTAGCTAATTTTAATTTTTTTTAACTCATTTTTGAACTTTATTAGGCTACTTGAATATTTTGTTGGGTTCTTTTGAAGAAATATAGGTGGAGGGGCTGTTTCAACCCAACTTTGGGTCAAATAAAACCAAAAATATTGTTAAACCATGTCAACCACAAATTAACCATGATTTTGCTAAACTAACCAATTTAACCTTGGTATCTGTAGTACAACGGTTAAACTAATAGGGCTATAATAAAACCATGGTTTATTTGGGTAACGCTGGAGTTAGTTTAGATGGTTTCCTAGCTTGGCAAAGCTGTTGCTTGCCTGTCTCTTAGCCCTATCATGCTAAAGGTGCCCAAATCTCTCTAAAACCAGCCAACAGACCAACCAAGCCAGGTAAACCAAGTCACCTTGGGCAGTTTTTTCTTAGGCAGAATGTTCCCCCCAACCCTCCACGTTTTGAATCATTCATACACCCATGTAGCCGATTTTCCTAATACATGCATACTCTGCATTTTCTCTAGTTCTATTGAAGTGTGCTTGAAAATCCAGCCCACACAGATGTGCCATAAGCAAATGCTCGATTAAGCGTCTGCATACAGGCTAATCTTATGAAAACAAATGAAGGTTTTTAGGAATGATGTAACAAAAATACTCAAGCCCAAATTAAAAGCCAATGATAGCCAACACTAATCATTATTAGAGTTTGAATGGAGGTTTATGTCTCATTCCTTTAAGTGCCTTGGTTTACTGGGGCAAAAATCTTTATACAATGTCTGCTTTAAAATGGGTTAATGCATAACAGCCTAATTTTTTGTTTTATGTTTGCCATTTTATTACATTGTGTTATTTTCGGCACAGTAATCGTTGGGTTCATTTGAAAGTCAGATTTTTAAGATGCAAGAAAACTTTAATTACCAACACAACAAGTGAAAACAACTGTGTGCACAACAGATGGAATAAAGCTTTCCCCCAATGGAGATGCAACACCCATTTGAAGATAAAGAGTGAGAAACAGAAATTAAACACAGTGTCACTGAGACAACAGATGTCAACCTGTGGGAGAGCATCTTAAAAAGGTTTCGAACAGAGGGGCGAATCCAAAAGCACAAATTATCACATTTTTATAAATCGTCACTTTCTTTAAAATAAGATTTCACTCACCTGTGGTAATTCTTGCACACAAACCCTAAACTGCTTTCTGTTTCTTCTTACAGTTCCGGTCCCATCAAAGCTAAATGGCTCAGCGGTCTCTGCCTTGTCCCTCACTAAAGAAGGCCTGGGTTTGGGATGTGTGTCCAACCCTGCAGAGGTTTTCTGCTCTGTCCCGGGCCGCTTGTCGCTCCTCAGCTCCACCTCTAAGTACAAGGTCACAGTTGGAGAAGTCCAGAGACGCCTGGCTCCACCTGAGTGCCTCAACGCCTCACTGCTGGGAGGAGTCCTGCGCAGGTGAATAGAAGGGATGGAGGAAGAACATCATCAGATGTCTTGGAGGAATCGGAGGTGTTAATATTTTCTATCTTTTCTCCTTCAGAGCAAAGTCAAAAAACGGGGGCCGCTGTCTGCGAGAACGTCTGGAGAAGATCGGCCTCAACCTGCCTGCCGGTCGGCGAAAGGCAGCCAACGTCACACTCCTCACAGCGCTGGTAGAAGGTACTGAAACATTTAATAAAAACCAGACACATACATATTATCAGATTACGTCTGAGACACCGCCTCGTACTTGCTGCAGTAATTGTCCCAAACTCAGCACACACACATTATCAGTCACTTATGGCGAGAACGTAGATGTTAATGTCAATGTGAAGCAATAATTTTCCAGCGAGTGCTAACTCAAAATTATAAGTGCCTAAGAAGTCATTTTTACACGTTCAAGAGCCTATTATCACCTCGAGCTTTGAGTCAGCATATTCAAGTTCCATTTTTTCAATCTTCACGCTCTCTTCTCAGGTGAGGCGGTTCATCTCGCACGGGACTTCGGGTATGTGTGCGAGACAGAGTTCCCTGCCCGGTCCACAGCAGAGTATCTGTGCAGACAAAGTGACCCAGATCAGCTGCCCACACGACGCAGTATGCTGCATGCCACCAAGTGAGTCAAGATCTTCAAGCGGTTCAATCACTTCTACTTACTAAAAAAGAAATAAGTCATTTGCATGGCGTAGATATACTTAAATGTATAAATTCTTTGAACCGTGGAATAAACCTGAAGCACTCTGGTATAGTTCATATTTAAACATTGCACAGTTCACAAATGTAACATCGTTCTCCATTATCTTACTAAGTCTGTAACAGGGGTCCCAAGAGAGTGCTAAGGTTTAAAATGTTCTTTTGTCCATGCTGTGGTCAATCACAATAATTGAATTCTATCAACCACACTATTTTGTTTGCTATTCTTCATGTTTACCTAAACAATAACTAACAATAATTTCAATATTCCATAAATATTTTCTAGAATTTGTTTTATAAATACATGCATAATTATATTTTATATTATTATATTATATATGTAAATATTTCAATAATATAACAATAAATGATTCTTAAGTCTTTATACAATTAAATATATGGCTAGCTTTATATTATAAAAAGGGAATCTATGGGTTAAAAAAAAAAATATATATATATACTGTATATATGTATGTATTATGTAAAATCTGAGAATTTTTACTAAATATTTTAATTATTTTTAAAATAAACCCAAAGAAAAAGCATTAAACTAGGGCAGTCAATAGAAAAAAATAATAATAATTGTGATTGATCTGATGATTTTTGACAAATTTTTTAATGAAATGGTAGTAATTTTTTTTTAACCATCAGCACCCTCTTGGGGCCCCAGTTTGAAAACCCCCCGACACAATCTTTAGTAAAATAACGGAGTACTACTTTCAGTTTTACAAGTGAACACATTTTCTCCTCAATTTATTAGTTTGTTCTTGCAAGCCAATAATAACTGTTTATTTACATGTTTCGCTTGGCATACATGTGCTCACTTCTCATTTAATGTCTTCAGGGAGATTTGCAAGGAGTTTATGGACCTGATGTCGCAGGACAGGTCGCCGTTGGGTGCCAGTCGCCCCACACCCTGCCTGGAGCCCGGGGTGCAAAGCAGCCTGACCCACTTCAGCCTCCTCACCCACGGTTTCGGCACACCCGCCATCTGTGCCGCCCTGTCGGCCTTCCAGAGTTACTTGCTAGAGGCCCTAAAACTGCTGGATAAAGGAGAAGGAGGAGGAAAAAGCCACCACGACAAGGAACTCAAGCACCGCAAATGAACAATCGGGAGAGAGACACTACCTCCCTCACTTTTAGGAGTGTATGAGTGTATTTATGTGTACGAATGTGTGCGTTCACCCCACCGTTTCGCGCCTGTACGAACCGATTGCATTCGTCTCTGATGAAATCCAAGATCTCCAGAGAAAGAGGAAATGCCACGATGCTTTACGCTGCATGCGGACCACAAACTCCCAATGGATCCCCATGACTGACCTGTACAGGGCCCTACATGGTGCTCTCTGGAGATTGGGCCCCTAAACCAAATTCAAAAGATGGCAGAGACAATTAAGGATGGGGGCGTAAAAGTAATTAGGCACTGACAAATTTCATTGTGAAATGTCATTTTGTACTTAATGTTGTATGTTTATTATCAATGTTACTGTTATTCTTATTGCCGTATTGCAATGTAAATGTAATATATTATTAAACCAACAACTGAATTCAACCGCTTGATGCTGAGAATGACTTCCTGATGACCCCCTCCCCCCCACCACTTTTTTATACACAACCAGCAGGTTTTTGCTTTGCATAAATGGACTTGTTGGCATAGTACAAATCTTGGCGTGATTACAAAATTAGTGTGATACAAATTGAACACCCAGGGGGATGTTTGAAATTTCTAGCCCCATTTGCTAAAGGCAGGGTGACATTAACCCAAACCGAAACCTCAATGTGACACAGTGGCAAATCCGGCAGAATTACCTCTGAGATAAAACAGTCCTGACCACTAACCCCCGGGGGCTCGGCAATCACTACAGTCGGCGAACGCAGCTAAACAGTTGCTAGGCTCTTCTCTTCCACCGCTTCTGTCTCCTCTCACCCCATCTGTCACTCTACCTTTCTTCATCTGCTCAGGGGCATCCATCTCCATACCTGCCCCCCTGCCGGCTCTCACTCACACGAGCGCACACATATACCCATCCTGAGTGTCAATCCCCCGCTTCCCCCTCGCCGTGACCCCCTCCCTCCCCTCATCTCTCTTGTCTCTCTGACACTCAGCAGGGCTGCTCTGCATTTCTCTCTGCCTGCAGGCGAACATATGCTGCTCGTCCCTTTAGATTCCGGTGTGTTCAGGAGAGAGGGACTGTTTAATGTTTATTAATCACCTGTCTGTGGAGGAGAGAGAGGGGAAGGAGACACACTCGTCTGAGTGCAAAAACACTTGTGTACAAAGCAGTGAGGAAACAAGTACACATCCAAAGATAGCATAAGTGCACGCCGCTCCTCATTTCTCCTCTACTTCTGTACTCCGCAGTACGATGCAAACAGATCCAACAAACTTTTGAGTGCGTTTTGGTGTGGAAAACAGCTAAATCTACAAAACGGTGAGTCTAAATAAATGTTCTCCACTAAAAAAAAAAGGAGGAAAATAAGAAGACCGTGTAATTAACAAGGGGTCAATGTTTTTATTAGAGCACAGAGGGTTGCATTTGCATTTACAAAAGAGTTTGACTACAGGAGAATAACAGTAGTTGCTCATTTAGGGCCCACAGGAAGCTTCTCCATGTCGTGGATGCCATCTTTGTCGATCAAACGGACAGTGAAGGAAGGCAGGTTCAGGATGAATCGTTTGTTGAGCTTTTGGAGAACAAGGAAATATACAAAATCAGTCATAAAAGGTCATAAACATGACAAAACCCATGATTGAAATAGCTCAGGAGGTGGTTTGTATAACCCACTTTCTGGATTTAAACACTTTCTGAAAAACATGTGGTTCTTGTTGGCAAGAAAAGGCACAACTACAGTGCTAAAGTGGTTACAGTCTTTTTTTTTCTTTTTTTTAAGAAAATAATACTTTTATTCAGCACAGATGACAGTAAAGACATTTATAACATTACAAAATATCTCTATTTCAAATAAATGCTTCTCTTATGAACTTTGTCAAACTATTGTGAAAAATGTTTCACTAAAATGCATTGATAATTAAAAAACATTTCTTGAGCAACAATCAGCATATAAGAATGATTTCTGAAAGATCATGTGACAGCTGCTGAAAAATTAGCTTTTCCATCACAGATTTTTTTTTAAATAAAGTAAACACTATTTCTTAATTTTGAAGTAGGTGGGATTTGGAGAAATGTATGCGATATGTTTGAATCTAACTGCAAATGTGAACAATAGTAATAGTGATGCTTCCCACAGAAACCACCAGTAATTATAAAATTAGATGGATGAACGGACAAGCATATGGAGAGCAACTTACCTCCTCTAAACACTTCTTGAGCAGATCCACAGCCTCCTCACGAGTCAGATCTGGAGGAAGAAGAACGGAAAAACAGGATTAGAACTCAGTAAATAAAATAATAGCAATTATAGCCTCATAAGTGAAAGTGCAGAATCACCTGGTCTATAATATCGGTCCAGGATGGAGAGAGTGAGGAAGGCACCGTATCCGTGCGCTGCGAAGGGGGCTTTGGCAAGCGCTGACAGGTAGTCCATGTAGTACAGTCCTGGACCATCGGCCTCATCATATCCTGCCAAGAGCAGGTTCACATGGTATGGAGTCTAAAAAAATAAAAATAAAAAAAGAGAGAAAAAAAAGCTATTTTAATCACTTAATCCACATAAAGAGACGTAATTACAGTCAAACATATGGTTTAGTAAGTCATTGCAACAAATAAAGTGGAGGTTATTTTGAAATGATACAAATCTGACTGTACATTATTCATCTAATCACTGAACAAATAAATAAAGACACTGAATATTAATGATATTTTTGCCACAAAAAAAAAAAGATAATTCTGACTTGTCACAATTATTTTTTCCCCTTATAATACAGATTTTCTCTCAATTCAGATTTTTTTTCTCTCATAATTCTTATATAATATAAACTATATAAACTCAGAACTGCGAGAGAAACTAGGAATTTAGAATTCAGAACTTAAATACAGTAATTCTGTATTTTTCCTCTGAATTCTACATTTACATCTAACTTTTTTTAATGCCACAGATAAGAAAATGAAAAAGGCAAATGGCTTTTATCTCACAATTCTGACTTTTTTTTTTATCTCTTGGTATTTCATGAGATATAAACTATAAACAGAAGTCAAAACTGTGAGAAGTTAAAATTACCTTTATTTATTTATTTATTTTTATTCCACGGTGGAAACAGGATTCCGCAATATGGGAGCCAAGGAACTAGCAGAGTTTTGTAAAAAATCAACTGCCTGGGGGAAAATACTTGACAGCAACTGACCAATCAGAATCAAATAGAGTCATTAAAAAAATAAAAGTGTATAATAATAAAAGTCTGATGATAAAATGAAAAAGAAATGCTGCAAAATCCTAGCATAGATGTAAAAAATCTGCCTGAAAACACCAACAACCACCAAACTTGAATGCATTAGATGGAGGGAGAGAGAGAGAGAGAGAGAGAGAGAGAGAGAAGAGCAAAGGGAGGGGTGTGAAACAGCCGTGAAAGGGGAGAGAAGGGGAGGGAGTGGAGTGTGGAGCGGTCTGGGGGGGGGTCGCTGGTGTCACCAGCAGTGTGACATCTGCAGGAAGACAGCACCCCTGCTGCCGCGAGCACCTACCCACCTCCTCTCTCCTCCCCTCCGTCTCCCGCCCTCACCCCTATGCCCTGGAGCAGTGCCAGCTCTCATTAAAACTTCTTTTAGTCCTATTCCCTCTATCTTGCTCGCGCTCACTCTATCTCAAAACTCTGTTCGGCTGAAACTACATTCGCTTTCCCCGTTTCCCGGCTGCACAGCTCTCAGATAGGGAGATTTCAATCCACATCTGAAGGACTTCCAAAGTGTGTTTGAGAGTCCCAACATATAAACTTTACGCTGAACCGTTGCTAAGAGGATTCAACGTCACTTCCTGTTTGTTGTTGGCGCCTGTACTGCGTTTGAGCTCCGTCACTATTTTCTTTTTATCGACTATTTTTATCTTAAAAATCTATTTTATACACCATCGTTTCCGTTTATATAACGGAACAATTGTATTCTACAACAAAAACAATCAGAGAGCCTCGTTATCACTAGTTTTATTTTGATCTCCTGGGTCCGCTAATGCTAATACTGTATTCACACACATTACAATTGCTGTACTCACTGTTACTTGCTTTAATGGTGGATGAATGTCTACCTTTGATTGCAGACGAGGACACGTTCGAGCTGCATTCGGTGCAGCTCGAGCTCGAGGCCGTGGAGAAGCAGATTCGCGACCTGGAGGTGAGGCAGGCCCAGCTGAGAGAGCGGAGAGCCGCGCTGGAATCATCCTGGGCTGACGCTCACAAGTCTGGGGTAAGTATACAGCGTGCTGTTAACAGTCCCACCACGTCTACTCTGTGTGTTTCTCTGCACAGGCCCGGTGCACCCAGGACGCGATCTTCCCAGATGTCCTTCACTCCGGCGCCGGGACACCACGGACCCTGGGTGCATCCACAGTGGAGGATGCGAGCCAGGCCCCGGGCGACGACTTCTCCCCCTCCTGTCTTCGAGATCTCCACCCGGAACCACTTCGAGACGGCACACGACGCTGTGATCATCGGAGACTCCATCATCCGACACGTCTATGCTACGTTAGCCGAAGGTAAAGTGCACACTCATTGTTTCCCTGGTGCTCGTGTTCTCGATGTTTCTGCGCAGATACCCGCGATCCTGAAAGCCGACGAGAGCCCCAGAGCGGTCGTGCTTCACGCCGGGGTTAACGACACCACGCTGCGGCAGACGGAGACGCTGAAGAGGGACTTCAGGAGCCTGATCGAGACTGTTCGCAGCACGACGCCCACGGCGATGATCATCGTGTCTGGACCACTGCCCACGTATCGACAAGGACACGAAAAGTTCAGTAGACTTTTTGCTTTAAATGAATGGTTGTTGTCATGGTGTAAAGAACAGAAACTGCTATTTGTTAATAACTGGAATCTTTTCTGGGAGCGTCCTAGGCTGTTTCGTGCTAATGGCCTACACCCCAGCAGAGGTGGAGCGGAGCTGCTCTCTGACAACATCTCCAGGACACTTCGCTCCTATTGTGACTATTAAGACAATTCTCAAATAACTATTATGATGACTTTTGTTCCACCCGCTTAAATGATAAAAGTACTTGCGCTGAAAAATCTATTACGACTGTGTCTGTTCCCCGAATAGTGAGGTCAAAATATAAATTTAACGTAGGATCTAGAAAAAATCTTATCGTGATTAAACCAGAAACATGTAAAGTAAATGAACAAAAACAATCTTTAAAGTTTGGGCTCATAAATATTAGTTAAATAACACCCAAAGCAGTTATTGTAAATGAAATGATCACAGATAATAGTTTTGATGTACTCTGCTTGACTGAAACCTGGCTAAAACCAAATGATTTTTTTGGTCTAAATGAGTCGACTCCACCAAACTACTGTTATAAGCATGAGCCTCGTCAGACTGGTCATGGCGGAGGTGTTGCAACAATATATAATGATATTCTCAATGTTACCCAGAAAACGGGATACAGGTTTAACTCATTCGAAATACTTCTGCTTAATGTTACACTGTCAGACATGCAAAAGAAATCTAACGTATCTCTTGCTCTGGCTACTGTGTATAGACCACCAGGGCCGTATGCAGAATTCCTAAAAGAATTTGCAGACTTCCTCTCAGACCTTCTGGTTACAGTTGGTAAGGCGCTAATCATGGGAGATTTTAATATTCACGTTGATAATACAAATGATGCATTAGGACTTGCATTTACTGACCTAATAAACTCTTTTGGAGTCAAGCAAAATGTCACCAGGCCCACTCATCGTTTTAATCATACACTAGATTTAATTATATCGCATGGAATCGATCTTACTGCTATAGATATCGTACCTCAATGTGATGATGTTACAGACCATTTCCTTGTATCGTGCATGCTGCACATCACTGATATTAACTATATGGCTCAGTGTTACCGTCTGGGCAGAACTATTGTTCCAGTCACCAAAGACAGATTCGCAAATAACCTGCCTGATCTATCTCAACTGCTATTTGTACCCAAAAATACACATGAATTAGATGAAATGACTGACGACATGGGCACTATTTTCTCTAATACATTAGAAGCTGTTGCCTCCGTCAAATTTAAAAAGGTTAGAGAAAAACATACTGTCATAGTATAACAGTAATACTCACTCTCTCAAGAAAGTAACTCGTAGTCTTGAACGCAAATGGAGAAAAACTTACTTGGAAGTTTTTAGAATTGCATAGAAAAATGTCCAGCTATAGACAGGCTCTAAAAACTGCTAGGGCAGAGCATATCCACAAACTCATAGAAAATAACCAAAACAATCCAAGGTTTTTATTTAGCACAGTGGCTAAATTAACAAATCACCAGACGCCACCTGATTCAAATATTCCACCAATGTTAAATAGTAATGACTTTATGAATTTCTTCACTGATAAAATAGATAACATTAGAAATACAATAGCAAATGTAGATTCTACAGCATCTAACAATTCAGTTTCATCCATTGCACCCAAAGATAAACTGCAGTGCTTTACAAATATAGGACAGGAAGAGCAAATAAACTTATCACTGTATCTAAACCAACAACATGTTTATTAGATCCTGTACCCACTAAATTACTAAAAGAGCTGTTACCTGTAGCCGAAGAACCACTTCTCAATATTATTAACTCGTCGTTATCTTTAGGTCACATCCCAAAACCATTCAAGCTGGCGGTTATTAAGCCTCTTATTAAGAAACCAAAACAAGATCCTAGTGTACTGGCAAATTATAGGCCTATTTCAAATCTACCATTTATGTCTAAAATTTTTGAAAAAGTTGTGTCTGCTCAATTGAGCACCTTCCTGCACAAAAATGATCTGTATGAAGAATTTCAGTAAGGTTTCAGGCCCCACCATAGCACAGAAACTGCACTTGTTAAAATTACAAATGACCTGCTTCTTGCGTCAGATCAAGGCTGCAGCTCATTTCTAGTCATACTTGATCTTAGTGCTGCGTTCGACACCATAGATCATGACATACTCATAGATCGATTACAAAACTATACAGGTATTCAAGGGCAGACTCTAAGATGGTTTAGATCCTACCTGTCCGATCGCTACCATTTTGTTTCCTTAAATGGGGACTCATCTCATTTATCATCAGTAAAATATGGAGTGCCACAAGGATCCGTCCTAGGTCCCCTTCTGTTTTAAATACATGTTGCCCCTTGGTAATATTATTAGAAAATACGGAATTAGCTTCCACTGTTATGCTGATGATACTCAGCTATATATCTCAACGAGACCAGATGAAACCTCTAAATTATCTAAGCTAACAGAGTGTGTTAAAAATTTAAAAGATTGGATGACCAATAATTTTCTCCAATTAAATTCGGATAAGACAGAGATATTAATTATTGGACCAAAAAACACTACACAGAATCTTGTAGATTACAATCTGCAACTAGACGGATGTACTGTTACTGGGTGTTATATTACACAGCAACTTATCTTTTGAAAATCATATTTCCCATGTTACAAAAACTGCATTCTTCCATCTTAGAAACATTGCCAAGCTACGAAACATGTTGTCTGTTTCTGATGCAGAAAAGCTAGTTCATGCATTCATGACCTCTTGACTGGACTATTGTAATGCACTTCTAAGTGGTTGTCCTGCTTCTTCAATATACAAGCTACAGGTAGTCCAAAATGCAGCAGCTAGAGTCCTTACCAGGTCAAGAAAATATGATCATATTATCCCAATTTTACAGTCTCTGCACTGGCTACCTATTAAGTTCTGTATCAGTTACAAATTATCATTACTTACCTATAAGGCCCTAAATGGTTTAGCTCCGGCATACCTAACTAGCCTTCTACCACACCACAATCCATCACGCTCCCTAAGGTCACAAAACGCTGGACTTTTGGTAATTCCTAGGATAGCAAAGTCCACTAAAGGAGGTAGAGCTTTTTCACATTTGGCTCCCAAACTCTGGAATAGCCTTCCTGATAATGTTCGGGGTTCAGACACACACACTCTGTTTAAATCTAGATTAATAACGCATCTCTTTCGCCAAGCATTTGAATAATGTATATTAAATTGTGAGTATAGTTGTATCTGATCAAATGTGCATTCTTATTCTTTAGCTTGGGTTAATTAATTTTACTTTGTTGGAACAGCAGCTATGCTAATGATGTCTCTATTTGTTTCTGTTTTGCCACGGGATGTAACTAGGATTTATACACGCTCCAGTCTGGATCCACAACACCTGAGAAGAGATGATGCTGACCCTCAGAGGACCTCAGATGATGCTAACCCTGAATCAACAACAGAACTAACAAATATTGCTACAAGTGTGACTGCATCATATAATAATTATTAATTATTAATATTAATAATGTTCATCATCTGGCTGACTACATCTTGTATTAATTTTTCTACAAATCCTGTCATACGTGCACAAACTGACAGTCACCACTTATAAGCTATTACTAAATATTGTCGAAACATAATTTTCTGTAAAGTTGCTTTGTAACGATTTGTATTGTAAAAAGCGCTATACAAATAAACTTGAATTGAATGAATTGAATTGAACTAATGATTTAAAGCAACTGTAAATTTTTTACCTTGAGATATCGGTTTCAAAAAATCATTCTGATTATTCACTGACATCTAATAAGGTGAATGGCGTCCGCTTCTTTCCCACACTCTTCCCAAAAAACATCTGTTCTGTGGGTTTAGTGAATGGGTTTGGGTGGATTGCTTTATAGCAGCAACAAATGGATATACACAGCTATCCATAGTACTTACACCGATCCATTTAGGACAGTAAATTCCTCTTACTTTATACTAAAAAAATTCACAAAACTACAAAAAAAAAAAAGAGTTTCTTTCAGCCCAAAGTTTACCTCAATTTTGACGCAAACACTTATGCCTGAAGTAAAAATGCAAATGCAAGTATTTTTCTTTTTAATTTCTATTCTAGCATACGCACACAGCCACTTCATTTAATAGTGCACAAAGATAGAAGGTCAACATTAGAAAGTTTCTAGTGTCCGCATTTTTTCTCTCCGGAAGTTACGAGCGATATAACGGTATTTTGTATCCGTTAAATTTGAGTTGCATGTACGTGTAAAAAAACAAATGACTCTTTAAACACTCAATGGACTTTCAGAAAATACTCTTTTCAAAGAGAGATCTTATTTTTCTAGCGACTAAATGTAAAAAAAAAAACTTGGTCCACACATAGAGATGCATTTAGCTGTATACGTAAACATTTTGTATTGTATTGGCATCTCGTCCAGATGGATCTGGTAAAATCACTATTTAAAAAAAAAAATTGGGTCTCATGAATGAATCTGAAAATGACACCCTTGCATTTTCGCGCATACAGCACTATAGCCAATCTATATGTTTTGTGAAACAATGATGTCATCACCATCAAACACCACAATGTCACGTAACAATGGCGGAATACATGCTTTTGTTCATGCTGCAATGCAAAATCTTCTTATGCGTTGTTGTGTTTGTATAAAGCATGCAAGGTTTATGCGCATGCTCCAAGTCTTCAAGTCAGCGCCACATATTGGTCTGACATGTATACTACATCGTTTCAGTGGTTTGTGTGAGCGCAGATATTTCTTGAGACAAAACTCTTTTTACTTAATTTACAAGGGGGAAAAAAGGATTGGAAAGGGAAAGCTCTGGCTTCATGTGGACGTGGTCTAAGAAACACTCCACACAGCAACAGCCTAGCAAAAAAAATGGCAGTGCAATTATTATTTTATTTTTTTACAAGCCTTTAACATCTATAGAATGTTTTAAATTCCCAAAAATGGTTCTTTGTAGCATAAAAATTTTCTTCACACACACACAAAAAACAATTGGTTATTTTAAGAATTGAAAGGTTCTTTTGGGAAGCCAACAGCCCTATGCGGAAGCTTTATTTTTTAAGAGTGTAAATGTGAATATATAGTATCAAGTCCAGTTCCTTTCAGCGTGGATGAGACTATAGCAGATCCACCTAAACTCACCTGAGAGGCTTTAATCTGATCTGGGCCATCCCCCTGCTCTCGGCGTCTCTGGGGCACGTTTGGGTAAGTAAACACCCCCTAGAGAAGCTCACCTATGCAACATGCTTCACTCCCAGCAGGAAGGGTTTAGAGGAACAGGGGCTTGTTGAAAGACAAGGTTTGAGTTTGTCTGAAATTCCCTCGAGTGTCATCTACCCCTCCGTATAAACTCAACACCTGTTTCCCACACTCTCCACCAACCTCATGAGCTATGGTTCAAACATTACAGCCTTTCCTCTCACCTGAGCCCCTGTTACAAAAACTGAGGGACACCAAACAAAAGCTTCTTACAGAGACTGATAATTGTACCATATCATTCATTCATCCTGCCTTTCGCTTTCATGTTCTGTTCCTGAGCTCCCCATCCCTTTGCCCACTGCCCCAGGACATGTTCTCCTCTTTGGCATCTCTGCCCAATCTGCCGTATTAATTGTTCATCTGTAGCGGAACAGGGGAATGCCTCGCAATACGGCACCAGTAATTATTTGAGCCAGTGTGCTGGGAGAGAACAAGCGGCCAATAATGTTTCATGTGTGCCAGTGATGGCAAACTGTTGCTGGACTGTTCTACAGAGAGCTTAAGGGGATGTTGGATGCAGCACATGAGCACAGCACATAAAACAAGCACATAAAATGTGTGTTTGGCTGTTCTGAACAGTATGTTGGACTCCATCTGAGCATCTGCCGCCTCTTTCTTTCTACGTAAAGATCTGTCTGAGAAGCCACTCCAGGGGAGCCCCAAAGGCCCAGTTGTTTTTTTAGAAACCTGGTCCTTAAAGCGTGCATGACATCTCTCTAATTTAAACATCCCGAAGGATTTAAGCACAAATGAAATAGGTTATATAATATGCAAAGTTGTACCCATAATCCTTATTTTAAAGACAAATCTGAGACTTTTCATTTGAATATTGTTATACATCGTGGAGTATGCAAGTATCAATATATGAACAAAATCTATTAGTCAAATGTTCCTCGCTTTGAGGCACATTCGAGGAAAAATATTGAAACGGACTCATTTATTCCCTAGTTCTGTGGGCAAGTAACATTTAGGTTAAGATGAACTAAAAGAGTGCAGATATATGAACTTGTAGCACTTCTGCAGCCCCCCAGAGACCACCCCTCCCAACCTTTCCCCCTTTTGACTTGCTCTAATTGTTTTTTGTAATCATTTTCTCCACTCTGCTATTGTGACAGGAGGCAGTTACACTCTTCCTAACAAATTAACACACACACTACCAGACAAAAGAGCCAGGATGGCGACAAGCCCATTTTTACACAGATGGGTGCACTCCATGTTGCCCAGAGTTTAACACACACACATTTGGAGAACGTATCATATAAGCAGGATCACATTACATAGAAGGCGCAGGTGTCAACGACCTTTGAGACCTTGATATCACCTCCACACATTCAAAACACACTGGCATCTGTTTTTAAGTACACTTTACACCGGCTGCATTCAGATATATACTCTGTGGCACACCTCGCATTGCTGTCGACAAAAGGACTGAAGAGAGAAAGCAAAGCAATGTTCAAGAAAAAGTGACTGAAAACGTGTTTTTAACTGATGTATACACTACCATTCAAAAGATTGGGGTTAGTAAGATGTTTTTTTAAACGGAATACAGTAAGGATGCATTAAATTAAAATAAAATTGTAAAGGCATCACATCACAGTTTCCACAAAATTATAAAATTTTTTTTTAAAAAAATCACAGTTTTCAGTATTGATAATAAAAAAGAACAATTTCTGAAGGATCATGTGACACAAAAAACTTAAGTAATGGCTCAAAGTACTAAAATTACATTTTCAAATATCTTACAACAGAAAACAGTTAATTAAAATTGTAATTATATTTTTTATGAAATTGCCAACCCCGAAGTTATGAACAGTAGTCACTATACACTACCTATTACATATAATAAAGTGTTTTATTTTTATGGCATTTCTATTCAAGTGTAGTTACAGTAAAAAAGGGGGGAAATTATTTGCTGTTTGGTTATTTTACAAATAACACTATGTTTGATCTATTCTATATGCATCTCAGGTCTACACAATGTGTAATTAATCTATTGAGAAATTAAGGTTTGGAAACAAACTATGCAATATTTATAGTTATACTACAGGGCCATTGAATGCTTGAATCGGATTGGCTGAAAAACGTTCACACAACGCTCTCTCTCTCTCTCTCTGTGCCTGTCACTCTCTTTCTAATAACTTCATTAATAACTGCATTAGAATGTTATCAACGGCTCAAGCCTCCATTACCAGTTTTAAAATTACATTTTGGAACTAGCAAAATAGGCATTGGATGAGACGGGGAAATAATCCTACTCACAATAGTGATTTAAGTACAAAAACCGGACGAATCCTTCGCGTTGTGGTCGCATCACCACCTCGGGTGTGCATTATTTTTCTAATAATTCAACGGCCCGTCGTCAATTATTCCTTACATGTAAAAGTGCATTCACAGATCATAGCACATTCTGGGCTTGAACGCAGAGATTCTCTACCAACCCGACTCCGCAGATAGTCTGCAAGGTTTTTCCTTGTGAAGTTTGCAGCAGCTGCTGGGCTGAGCTCATATCCTGCAGAAACAGACAGATATACCAGAAACAATTCATGAAACAACAGAAACATTTGACATGTAGAGTCCAGTCTATGATCAATTTTAAACAAAATACAATTCTAATGATAATTTTTTACGTAAAGTGAAAAAGTATTAGACATCTTCTGAACTAAAGATTGAAATTAAATTTATTCCTACTAATCAAATTAATGATGTTTAGAGTTACAATTGACAAAAACCAAGACACTGTGTATAGCTTGATGCTCTGAACAGGAATAATTTTAGGATACTTTCCATTACAATCAATTAACCTTCAGGGAAAAAAAAGAAGAGAAAAATGAACGCTTACCATTTCTCATTTTGTAAAGCTGAACATTTTTCTGAATGTATTCTGCAAATTGTACTGTGTCACCAGCTTCACCCACACACAGGAGCAGGATCTTTTCGCTGAGCTTGAACATCTTGTCATAATCTGGTAAATATATACAACAAGTCATCTTAGCATTATGTCCAACAGAACCCTAACACATTTTGTTAGTCTGGGGGTAAATGGGAGAAGGGATACCGCTAAATTTACTGGGAATGGGCACATCAATATAGTATAATTTTTCCTCACACTGCACAACAATAATTACTTGTAAGGGCTAGATTTAGACTTTTATATATATATAAAAAAACTTAAAAAAAAATTTAATGCATCCCTTCTAGCCACAACCGTATTAGGGAGAGGGACACTCTTCTTGAAAGCACTGGAAAACATTTTGTCGTATATGGAACATTTTTACTCCGTTTTCTCAAAAATAAAGATAGCAAAATGTCACTATATGTATCTGCTAAAAACATCCAATTCTTAATTCTAATATGATGAGACTTAGATTAAGTAATGTTAAGTTTTAATCTAGACCACAAACAGCAACACTAACTTTACTTTATGGAGTTTACTTTGAATTTTAATATTCCTTCTTTGTAACTATGGAGGCGATCTTACTTTCACTTTCAGAAATAAATCGCAAACTCATCCGAGGACGCTAAACTGACACTCGAGGATAATCACAATATAATAACTTACGTGTTGTTCCCGTTGAAGGTTAAAGGTGTATTCTAAATGAAGTTTAATAAGCTGATTTGAATATATTAACTTAATATGTAAATCAGTTCAAAGCACAAACTGTGTTAGCACTAGGTAACGTTAGCTAACATACTTCGGATAAAACTTCTTAGCAATTGCCATCTATTCTGAAATGTTGACAAGTAAATTAAGAAATTAAGACATATGTACAAACACTAAAATATGGTTCATTTTTGTGGTCTACAATACTTTTATAGATTAAAATTTATTGAAATTAATGTAATTGATATCTGACCGGTTAGCATGCAGCTAGCATGCTACTACACGTCAAACTCACCGTGTTTCATCTGGATTATACTGCTGGCTGCTACATTATCTGCCGCAACCAGCACAAAGTCTGGCCCCTGAATCCCGATCAAGTATTCCATGTTGCAGACCGAGTCTAGAGGCAAAAAACACGCTCTGATCAGTGAGTAGACTTATAGTGCAGCTCAATCAGATATTACACAGCAAAACCTAAGTGGAGCTCAACGGCGGCGCACACTTCAGACGTCATCAGAGAGCGCGTGTGCTCGCTGTCACGTGACGATCTGTTTATGGACATGCTAAACCGGTGTAAACCCTAAAAAGGGACAATCTGGTGGGAAGACAGAGAAACTCTTGGAGAATATTACAGAGTGCACAATGTCATGGTCATTAAAATATAAAGAAATACAAAGTGTTTTTGGTGTTTTTCAGTGAAAAGTCAAGGTAATTAATAAAATCTTAAACAGGCTAGTTATAGACTATATTAGATTAGATAAAATTTGATTAGATTCAACTTTATTGTCATTATGCAGAGTACAAATACAGAGTTAATGAAATGCAGTTAGCATCATATAGTGTTTTATATACATATAAGCGCAGAGTAAGTGAAGCTGTGATTTACAGAATGTACAGTTCTGTACATCTGATAGAAATTACACTCTTTAATTATATTAAATCTCTAGAATTATATACTCTATATCTCTACATAGAGATAGATCGATAACCCTATTTGTTTTGCAGTGCATTAGTAAAAAATGTATAGTATTATGCCTATTCCATTCCCATAGAATAGCTTCTGTGAATATGAATGATTGATCATGTTGTCTAGACAGAAGGGGTTTCATATCTTATATACCCTCAGCTGCAGTAGGAACTTCTATAGCCCCCAACCACTACAAAGACTCTCATTCATGTTCATTAGTTTTGCCTCTTTGTGTCCCTTTCCTATACTGTGGTGCAATTAATACACTAGTATTTAGATATATAGAGCTCTTTTGTCTGAGAGCTTTTAATCTTTAATAGTTTTGTTTTTATATTGTGAAGATAGCTTTACTGCAGTTTAAGATTTTTTTTAAGATGGAAATCTGTGTATCCATGTGATGAAAGTATTCCTCTCTCCCCATCTCTCTCTTTTGGTAGTTGTCACTGGTTCAGCTTGACTGCTTCGTTAGGACTCGTCATTTGCATTCAGATTAATTATCTAATTACCGACAAATGTCCGGCGGCCACCCCGCACTCCGGCTCGTCAGCTCTGCGCCTGTAATTATTTTAATCATTTACTTTCATCTGGAGTGTTCCTGCCATACTTCTGTGTTTAGAGGCCATTCTTAATTACCCTGCCAAGACACTGTTCCCCTCTTTTCATGTGAGGAAAAGGGGCAGAGAGAGAGAGAGAGCCTGATGGGGACAAAATCCAGGAATCTTGACAGCATCATAAAAGCTCTGAGCTCTGCTGGTTGTTCACTCTGTTTTCCCCCCTTCAACTTCTCTCTCTCCGTTTCTCTGTATCTGACTCCCCCACCCCTCCGCCAACCCACATCCTTCTCCAATTCGAACTATTCCTCCCTCTCTCTCTCTCTCTCTTGCTCCCCACCCTCCCTCACTTCCTCCAGTTCCCCCTTTATCGCAAGCACACACAGGAACCGCCTCCGGGGCCCAGTGCTCTGACTACTAATACACTCACACACACTGTGACATACATCATGCGCCACGTTCTCTGCATATTATCTGGTAAATCTATACACCTCTCTCTCCACAGCTTCTCTTTATTTAGACACCACCAGACAGTCTGGTTCTCGAGTGCATGTGGTTTGTGTCTAGTAGTTGTTGGCTCAATTCCTGCCATCGCTCTTCTCGCTGTTGTGCCCTCTCAGCAATTGTGAGACACGCGCTGCGCACTGGTGCAAATATATAAGCTATAATTGAGGCCCCTGGCTGTTTAAGGATTATTCCAACTTTGGAATATCTGAAGTCTGAATGGTGGTGTTTCAGTTTCATTCAGTTCAAACTCATTAACTGAAATTTTTGTTTTCTGTCATCCGAACATAAAACAGTACTTGAGCTCTGTAATATATGAGTTCAGAGTGGTATTCGGGAGGGGAAAAAAGCACAGTTTCTGCTCAGTCCTGATAAAATGATGGGTGGTATTGTCCTATTTTGAGATAAATTCTTCAGCCAGAGACTCTGCAGAGAAAGAACAGTGCTGAGCATTAAGAGACACTCTGGCTCCGGAGGGATTCGTCTGAGTTTGGAGATTATGGACTCATAGCCCTAGGGTAGTTTGTTAAGAGTAGGGTATGTTTTGAACTCAGATTAAGAATATAGGTGGTGCATGGAGAGGGCAGAGTAAATTAATACTATGGTTTTTGTGTGGGCCCCGCAGCGGATGAGAAATATGGATGTTGCAGTTTTCAGTGTAATAAATAGTTAAAAATGCTGAGTGTGTGTGTGTGGGGGGGGGGACTTGCGATCCATTGTGCGATCACACAATGGATTGCAAGATGTTTATTCTTTACACCAGACAAGTATCTACTTTTATTTTACTAGAACTTATTATTAGTTATTAATTAAATCTGTAATTTTGATATGCATTATTCACCTCTTGACTAGAATTCTTTATATTTTTTAATAAATACTACTATTACTATACTATAAATACTATTCAAGACAGTAGCATCTCTTCATTAGACATTAGTGGGTATTCCACTCCTTACAAGTAACCATCGTACTACAAGATTTTTATTTTATTATTTTATTGTTAATTTTGACTAAGCAAGTAAAAAACAAGAGTAAGGTATAGGCTACTAAACTGAAAAACATACTACCTGATAGTTACAAGTAACTGGGATGAGCTACAATGAAACTGGAATAGGCACCTCTAACAATTGGAATACATTGCTGAAAGTGAACAGCGCATAATTCCATAAAATTCAATGGATTAAAATTCAATTTGAAGCATTATTTTCCATGAAACTGCACTGAAACTATCAGATGAAAACAAAATTTAAATTAAGCTTTTAAGGTGTTTCACAGCTGAAATTGAATTTGTTTCATTATTGATGAATTCTGTAGCAATAACACCGTTTATTGTGAAGCTGCTTTGACACAAACTGCATTGTATAATGCCTGTTATCTACTTGACTTGGCAAACATTTGCAATTGAATAGTTAGTTACTCAATATTGGAATAGTGACTGCAAAGGCATCAGTAGGCTACTAGCATAATGAAGTGCAACTGATAACACTTTGAAGGAAAATGTTAAAACGACTTGCCACATCCAGTGTGTTGCTGTAATATAATCATGCCTTTTCACTTTATCTATACAAAACTTTGACTGTGAATAAAGGTTGCATCAGGGAAATATGGTCAGCCGTGATGTCAGCGTGTTCAACATTGCAATTTCCACATTTGCATTCTTGAAGAAACGCAACGCCGGTGTCACCGGCACCGCTTTTCTCGGTTTAATCAGCAATTTCACGGTGCTGAGAGCGGGCCGGGTTGAATTCATTGTCCCGGCCTGTCGTCATTTAGCAGTGCTTTGCTTTTGTTAAGTGGCAGAGGGCGTCCACTGGACCTAGGCACGAGAGGGACCACTTCATCTGAAGGGGTGAAAAAGAGCAAGCTAAATGGAAATGACAGCCTCTGAAAAAATTCCTACCGGCAGCTGGGAGGATTTGACATGGCGAGCTCCCCCACCACCGTCGGCCCTGTGACCCCCGTGCCTGGCACACGCACCTGCCGCTCTGAGGCGCGCTTTCACCGGCAGAGAGATTATCGCGGGGCGTGGTGTGGTTGACCCGTCGTCAATAAAGTCCTGTGAAAACCCCCTTATGCGTGAAAGAGCCTCTATTCAAGAGCCTTTGTTCAACACATTTTTATGGGACAACATTGGCCATTATGAGGTTTCGAGATTTACATGGGACTCCATAGAGGGGTATAATCCTTTCAAGCAGCAAACAAATAAAAGTTTAAACCCGCTGTTTTCATATTTATTAGCTGGTTAAAGCAGGCGAGGCAGCTGATCCCACTTAAACCAACAGGCTTCAATATGTCTAGGCTCTTGCAGAAGATTAAACACAACCAAGATCGATCGATCGATCGATCGATCTATCTATCTATCTATCTATCTATCTATCTATCTATCTATCTATCTATCTATCTATCTATCTATCTATCTATCTATCTATCTATCTATCTATCTATCTATCTATCTATCTATCTATCTATCTATCTATCTATCTATCTATCTATCTATCTATCTATCTATCTATCTATCTATGATGCATGGACCCCAAGGCTGTCCACATCCCCCTGACTCTCAGCCACCCCTTCTCTGTCCAAGCTGATTGTTTCCACGCCAGTGGAGTTCTAGGGGCTACTTCATTGTCACAGTGCATCATGAAGAGGGAAAGATGAGGGGAGAGGTAAGAAAGACAGAGCAAGAGACTTTAAAATCTTTTGAGGGCACACATGAGAAGGGACCAAGTTCCCAAAAGTGATGCCTATTCACTTGAAAGTGACTGATATTGCCCCCTCGTGTTGAGGAATGTTTAACGCAACCAGTTCCTTTCGCTTTGCATAGGCATTTTAAGCACTAACACCTTGAATAGTTGCGAATTTTACATTGGAAATAATTTTATTCTGGAATTATGCCACATACACCTTTCCAAAAATACAATACAGGATTTAAAATAGTTCACGTTTCGATAAAATGGGCTATTAGCCTATAAAATTATTTTCTGAGACATATGTAATAATTACACAAATAGAAAAATAGAATTATATTATTATAAAGCCCAGTAGTCTTAATATAAACCGTGCCAATAGCTAGTAATAGCCCAGTTGCTAGATAGCCTATATAGCCTATTAACGGATGGATAATAAATAAATACATAAATTTGGTTGGTTCTACATTTTTATTATTATTATTATTATTATTATTATTATTATTATTATCATGGCTATCTGTCTATAAACATATACAATTTTTATAGGCTTTAGGCCTATATGTTGAAAATATTTGAATTTAGCTAATGGTAGAACTTGAGAGATCCGGAGATGCATATTTAAGTAGCCTACAGTTTCGCGTTTGCTGTCACAGCGGTGATACTTTCTTAAGTTCAACATATAGCCTATCTTTATTTTGGGCGCTAAAATCAGCGGCTCCGCATCATGAGAAACACGGCGTTTCATCCTGCAGCACACTCGCATCACACCCGTATCCTCGGGTGCAGAGACGTTCTCACCGTCGCCGTTATTCGCGCCCAGCAGGGACCTTCTCACTCAGCAGTCTGTCCCACTGCCTACATTATACAGTGTGGCTTTAAACTTATTTTTTATTTTTTAATGCTTTCTGTGTGAAGACACACATAGTCACAAAAAAAAAAAAAAAAAAAAAATCATGATCGACATCCCACCACTTCTTTTCCTCCCAGAGTCATCCCAGGGGCCTTAAAAGCAGGATAAAAGGAATAACACTGAATAACAAGGGACAGTTTCTAATATATTAGTCAAAGGTTTTCCTAAAACGGGTGATTAGTCAAAGTCTATCCCCAAAAAAGGGAAAGCATCACCCAAAAATGAAAATTCTGTCATGATTTACTCATCCCAAGATGTATGCTTGTTTTTCCCCTGCTGTTGAAAATAGAATATGTCTATATTTTGAGAAAAATACAGCGGGAAAAATATGGAAGTCAATAAGTAAATAAGCATTACCCACATTATTCAAAATATCTTTTTTTGTGTTCTGCAGAAGAAAGAAAATCACTGGAACAGTTTAAGGCTAGGCTAAGAAAATGACAGAATTTAAATTTTTGGGAGAATATTGCTTATGTATTCCTTAGAACAACGAAAGTCAAAATAAGAATGAATGGAGCTTAAATTAGACTACTTATTACAGAAACTTATTTTGTTTTAACATAGTGTTCAAGTATTCACTTAACTCAGATAGGGAGTAAAAGTATGGGCTCTAACTCAGAGATGAACTTTTACCTGAAAAAGTTAATATTAAGCAAGAGCTCTACGTTAGGCTTTCCCTGAGAGTTCATCGATAAAACGTAAGTAACTTAGGCTACTATCATTATTAACCTTACAGATAGCACAAAAACTTTAAGTGCTGTGTTTAAAACGTTTTCAGAAAAGTTGACTGTTAGCAAACTTTGCGAGAAGCGCCAAAAAATGGGTTGCGCACGTAGGCCTAACCCTCGACAGATTTCAGAAAGAAAACACTATTCTAAAATTATCAATTATTTCCCTTTTTTTTCGCAAATGTGCTGCCTATACGTAAATGAGCTGTCGTTGTTCGTTAAATGAGAAATTTTATCCCTTGTAAAACACACGTTTTCTTTAGCATTTTGTATCTGGTTAATTCTCGCAACACTTGTGCTCCGAGACAAAAACGCTTTCAAAGACGTGTGAGTAATTCTCTTAGCTCGCACTTTTGGTAGTGTGACATTGAGCCAAAGACGACAAATCAAATCATTAAACATGTTAATTCTTCAATACAGTCGCAAAAGAGTGTGATAAGCGCACACGGTTAGTAGTAAAAATTCTCTCGGATTATCCCTCATTTCGCCCCGGGCTTTTGGCTGCCGAGTCTTCCTGGACCTGCGGGCTACTCACCGGCCGGATTGGACCAGGTGCCCCGAGGCGCGATCGGTCCAATCTCCCTCAGGGAAAAGGAACCAGTGCAACTCTTACCCCGCAGCTCTGCTTTGACTGTGGATTATAGGGAAAACACTGGTATCTCCGTAAACACTCAAGACACATGCATACACAGAGAAAGGCCAGACGCTCTCAGCCCGGGGCAACAAGATATGAGCCCGTACTATTTAGATTAATGTAGGCCACTTTGATTTAAAACTCTCACCCAGCACCTTTTCTGTGTGATAAGGAGAAACAATTGAACACTGTGTGGTTCTTATAGAAAGCACTGTCATTAAAGGTCAAGAGAGGGTCTGGAATATATAATGTTGAAGCAATATCAAGCCTTGCTTAGAACATAAGAATTGCCAAATATTGTTATATAATGTGTCAGTACTAAATTTGTCTGAATTGTTTTTACACACTGGCTGGAAATGTGATCAAGAGAGCATGTGCTGTTATTACCCTAAAGAAAAATTCAACCTGATCAGACTTCTAAAAATATTTATAACTGGTGTAAAAAAAAAAAAAAAAAAAAAAAAAAAAAAAAAAACTGATCTCCTCAAAGCAATAATGTATTTAATTTAAATGTAAAATAATGTAGATGTTACTGTAAGAACTGCATTTTTAGGTCAACAGAATTTTTTTTTGCAATGTACTGCTCTTCAAAAAAAGGACACATTGAGCATTTATTGTGAAATATAATTTATTTTATACCACACAAAAACATTTATATGACATTTTTAAAAACATATCAGGTTGGAGGAGTTCAGCGACATCAGTAACCACATGGGCACAGTGCAAGGTGATGTTCTGGAGAACTTTTAACCACATTTATAAGAGTGATAAAAAGTTTAGCATTATGGAACATAATAGTTCAGAGACCCAGAAGGTAATTTGATTCAAAAGAACAAGATGAACAAAGATTACTTTTCACATGATAATAGTCATCAGCTGGTCTCATGACTTTTCTTAGATTGTCTGTTATCGGGCAGCGGTGGCAGCGCCCATGCGCAGAAGCTCTTTCCTATGCGTAAGAATGATGTCGAAACTGGACTGGAGCCGGTTCTGCTGCTCCTGGACACGGTTTTGTAAGGTGCGAACCCACCGAATAAGGGCCAGGCGACGATACATAGTCAGTTGGACTTGATGCTTCTCCATCTCCTGTGCCTTAAACCTCTCTCGGTCCTGTAGCGTCCAAACAGCCTCCATAAGTTCCGGCAGCTCTGAACAGGGGTCGGTGTCTGAGTCCGAAGAGCCGTCTTCAACTGCATCAGCACCCTCCAGGCTCTCTCGACGTCGCTCTGCCGTCTTATCCACGTGGTTTTGGTTTTTCAGGGTGTCCACAGTTGCATTCCCATTGTCTGCCATTGGACATTCTCTGCAGATTTGATCCCAGATGGAATTGTGGGCCCCTGCGCTCCCGATGTCTCCACTCTCTGTGCTGAGTGGGGAAGAGCTTTCTGACCTGTAACTGAATTCAAACTCTTCATCACTGTCAGCCCAGTCTATCACATCATCCTCCTCTTCGTCATCATCCAGTAGGTCCTCTACTTTCTCACTCTCTCCCAATGCCTTCTCCTTTTCATCATCTGTCACTCTACTCATCTCTTCATCAACCTTGCCTTCTTCTGCACCATCTGGAGGCACTCTACCTCCCATATCGTCACCGCTTTCAATCTCTGGAAGAGGCTCCAAAGGGCTCCAGCATGGCAGACGAGACAAGGGGGAGAGGGGTCCAGGTCCATAGTGGCTGGCAGAAAGGGGCAGATCACGGCCCAAAGCCCTTGGACGCACCCGGTTGCGATTTTCATCTCCTGTCATGGGGTCATCATCCTGCCCCAATAAGTTAAAGTTACCATCTTTCTCGCATCTCTTCTGACTGTTGGTATGGATGTGCAGAGTTGACTGTGGTCCAACTACAGCTTGACTTCCAAAGACAGGGTTCATAACCCGATCTTGCTGAAGCATTTTCAATTTTGTTCGAGATTCACTCGCTCTTTGAAAAGGGAAAATTAAAAAAATTTAGTGGTTTGACAGAAGAGTCTTTATAGGATGCAAAAGCCAAGTAATACATTATATCATTATATTTTGCCTGTGAATATAGTTTCAGACAAAACAGAAAAGTGCTGAAAGGCCACTAACACACTGTAAATAATATCTGTGGCTAAAATCCCTCGCTATTAACGGTTAAAATAATACATGAAATATTCAGTGGTGCAATTCCACGGCATGTTCTCCATTTCGGCGACATGAAATATTCAGATAGTCCACGTAATAACTTCTGGGCCCTGTCAATCATTCGTCGTGACAGCGCTGTGGTGCTGAAGAACCAGCGATTCAGGGGTGCACGCCTGAGGCCCAAATAATAAAATGATTGAGGACATAAAATCTGCAAGTAGTCCAGGGCTGCGTTAAAATAAATTTATACGATGCAAGAAGGAAATCAATAAAAATTAAACCACCAATCTAACGCATTTTTTGGAGCTCGGATGCTCGACTGGCCGCCTAACGAGCACAAACGTTATCAAAATAAATGTTATCGTGGATTTAGATAATTAGCAACAGTCAATCGCAAGAAACAAGAACAAAATATATCGATATAGAATCCAGATAAACAGGTTGGATTACGTAAGAGCGAGCGGCGTTGCGCTAGTCTCACCCCATCTCTCCGCTTCGCTCGCTCGTCCGGGAACGCGGAACGCCTAAACCTACTGCAATTTTATTTAGCCGTTACATAAATGGCTGATTGACAATAACATTTGAGAATCAATTATTAGAGGGCATTGTCTTACGGTTTGTTGTCTGTTTTTTCGTCCGCGAATAAGATCTAGTGTCCTCCCTGTTTTCCACTCCTCCTCCTCCGACCGAGCCTCTCTAGCGATGTTCTCTCCCTCCCATCCGCTCTCTTTTCCCGTGTACTGCAACGGACCACTGGGCTATGACTCACTTCCTAAACTGGGAAGGGACCACATAAGATGGAAACCGGTGAAATTAGTGGAAAATAGTGTGGGGAAAACTAATTCAAGTCTTGAACAAAGGAGGGGGCTCTAAATTAAGGACTGAACCCTCTAAAAAGAGGTCAAAACACATAATAAAAGTCATAGGGTCTTTTGTTATAAATTCTGGCAATACATTAAATATACGTACCATTTCATTATTAGATGCATCACAGAAACCCGTTTTACATTAGCTATCTGTACAAAAGGCGCTAGACTACAATTTGATTTACACTATTGCAGAAATTAATATTTTTTGCAACAAAAACCCTAAAACTCAAGTCATACAAAGTGTAAAATACACTCAACGTAATAAAAAAATAAAAAAGGACCACTATTTTACAACCAGGTTTATACCTTTTAATGGGCCTGCAGTTTTGTTGTTGTAGGTCTGTGATGGCTTATCATGAGGCACTGTGTGACTGTGTTTTGGTGCTTTCACATCAGACAGACTCAGTAAGTACATTCCCTCCTTACCCCATGACAAGCAATTGCTGGCGACAGAAAAGAACTCTTCTCCCCCACCCCACTCTGTCCAACAACATCCCCATTCAAGGGTGCACCTTCAGGCTGTCTCTACTCTCTCCCCCTTCAATCTCTCAATAAGAGCCTTAACACATGAAAAATACATCAAATAAAAACTTTGCCTGCGGCTTCGTCACATGGAAAATCATCTACATCAAGCAAACAATCTGGGGAAGGAACGGGAATGAAGATGAGAGCAAGAGACAAGAGATGCTTGAAGTTGCCTCATAAAATGAGCTTTAACACTTGCTGCATGAGTTCAAAAACATATAACCTGTAAAACACTATGGGTTAGACAAGTTTATGCCACTAAATAATAATGAAAAAGCTGGATTGTGTCCCACACATACATGATAACTTGCAGTAAAAACGTGCTGTTGCCAGAAGACCGAAGCACTTGTTTGGATGCGAGCAGCCTGCAGTTATGACCCATTTCCCTCAGTTCAGTTGCACGTCTCCCATGCCGGTGGTTTGAGCAGTGACAGAGCCCAGAGGAACTCACCCCTGGCACTGCTGTCAAAAGCCACCACTCAGATCCAGTATGACATTCAACCAATTGCCCAGAAGCTCTCCATATATATATATATATATATATATATATATATATATATATATATATATATATAAACACACACACACACTACATGGCTTTGCAGGCAACATGGAATTAGTTTTCTTGTTTGACAAGGTCAATTATCTTCAAAAGAGCATGTCTTTTTGGGACCATTGGTTAAAACGAAATGAGTGATGCGGAGGCTCAACATGTTGCTGGAACCAAACTTGCTTAAAAATCGCATGTTACAAATGAACTCAAAATTATCCAGCGGCTTTCGAGAATGATCTCTGTATTCTCAGCCTGGAGCAAGGTTGATCTAAAAAAAAAAAAAATATATATATATATATAATTACATAATTACATAAAAGAAAATCCCATTCCAGAAAGGAGCTGGATTAAATCCCTTACAAAAACACAGTAAAATGAATCATACCCAGACAAAATTTCTTGATTTGAGCAAGTTAAATAGAAAAAAATCTTGGCATTAAAAATGCAAATAGCAAGTAATGATTTTAAAATACACTTTAATACACTATTTTATAAAAACAAATAAAATTACACCACTTAAGTGAAATCACATATTTACATGATACAACATACAAATAGTCTAAAACATGCCAAACTCTCAACATCATAGCATTTAGTATGGACAATGGGACAAATATAATTATGTATTGTTAGTAACCCTGAGAAGTGTGGAAGCAACTTCAGTTTTCCAGATAGCTGAAAATACTTCGTGGTGGTCCTGTAGGTTTGAAGGAGTTCCCGAGACATGGCCGCTTAGCAGCAGGGCTTAAAGAGTCCATCTGTCCTCTTTTCTTAATCTGCAAAGTTAATTTACTCATTTTTACTCATACTTAAGAACAAATGTCTATACATATATACATACGCCCCAATTTGAGGTGTCTAATTACTTCACCACTCAAGATTAACGTTTTATTGTAAAATGATAGCTTTTAAAAACGTATACACACACACATATACATATATATGTATGTGTATATATATATATATATATATGTTTTTAAAAGCTATCATTTTACAATAAAACGTTTATCTTGAGTGGTGAAGTAATTAGACACCTCAAATTGGGGCGTCTTAATTAACAAATATTCTAAGACTACAGCTCCATCCGGTGGTAGAACTAATAACTACATATAAAAAAAAACCTTCCACCAAGGGACCACTCAGCATTTCTTTTGGTTCTACTTAATGTTATTCTAACTCCATAGTAAAATATCCTTTCAAAAATGTAAATATGGAAAAACTTAATGATCAAACAAAGTACCTGTTTTCTGGGTCCCTCTGATGCAGGTGGCTCTTTTTCTGGTGACAGGGTTTGGAAGAGGAAACCTCGTGAGTTACGAGGGGCCAAGGGATTGCTGTCAGAGATGCTGGCTAACTTTTGCAACACTGCTCGAGGCTGACTGAGTAATGAGCCTCTCTTGACCTGGAAATAAATTACAAGTAAAAGGTTACAAATCTGTGACAGCATTTCCTCTTAAAAGCCATTTAAACAAGTTGACAGTGGAATTGCTATTACAAATGCTAGAAAAATCAACACTAATAAACTAAAATTTACACAGGAAGTAGAGAACAGCATGAGGGAGTCTGCTGTGGATACTGACCACAGTGGGCTGAAATGGCTTTTGGAACTGGTTGGTATTGGGAGCCGCCCTCTCTTGCAAAGGAGCAGCTGAAGAGTCTGTAAACAGGTGACAGTTTTACAACAGGTGACGGTTTTAGAAGTGTATCCAGGAGAAAATATCCATCATTGGGCAAACAAATACTTCATCAGCACTTCTGTCCTAAATAGTGTTGTCAATAGACCCGGTACTTCTGTACCAAGTCGGTACTAAAAAAAATGAAAATGTGAAGGTACCAGGTTTCTGTAAGTACCAGTGGTACAGAGTACCCGGTCAACCCGGTTTTTGACGCATACAGCGCTATGATTTCCGAAGCAGAAAACGCGGACGGAATCTTAAAATCCAGTCATGAAAATGAAACGTACATTTTAATATGGACAGTCACAGATTTTGTCAAAGTCAGCATAAATTAATCAAATCAAATCTCTATATGGACCGGTTTCTGTAAATGTTAAGCTGCAAAAGTTGGTTGAAATATGAATCCTGCATGTTCTGCGCGTCTCTGTGTGAATGAATGGTTAGTTTACTACATAGACTGAATAGGAGTAAAACCAGTGTCAGTTTAAATGTATTCATGGTAACCCATCAAAATAAGTTAATTTTTACATAAAGGCATTGTGCTAGAAATATTACTATTATTTAGTAGAATGTATGTGATAGGGATGCACCGAAATGAAAATTCTTGGCCGAAACCGAAAAAGAGAAAACCAAGGCCGAAAACCGAAACCCCGAAAGAAATTATCCCAATTATTAGTACCATTGCATTTATTGCTATGACCGTGTACTAACTTTACTAAAATTAAAACATTGCAATTGCATAAATTAATATTAAAGTTTCAAAGATAATTACAATTACATAAATTATAAAAAAACATTAAAATGCATAATTACAAATTATGCAAATATTTATTAAGCACATTGCAACAATGCACAGTATAAAATAAAATTCAAACTAAAATTTAATCCCACTCATCTGTATATTAAATAATAATGTACAGGCCTACTGGCCTGCAGAAAGGTTTTAAAATTAACTGTTCTCTCATAAAAAGTGCATTTAGGTGAAGAGCATTTGAAATTTTTCTCTGTAGGACTAGAAAGTGCATTACTTCTCCAGTAGGCAAGACTGTTATCACTTCTGGGGATGGGGACTTCAGACAGATAACCATCTAGCTGTTGAGCAGTTGAGCTTGTCATCTGCCTGACATTTGAGAAATATTTGAGAGAGTGTATTTAAATAGGGCCAGGGCATAAATAAACATTTTTATCAAATTAAAGCAGAAATCTAGCAAAAAATCTAGCAGAAATATGGCTACAATCTGATATTATGCATGTATATGTATATGTGTGTGTATTATATATGCAGAGACGAGTCTTTTTTTTTTGCGCTCTGATCCGTCTCCTGCGCTTGGCGCTTCTCCGTCTCCACGCGGGTTCTCCGCATCCAGCGCGGCCTGGAGCATTTCTCGTGTGCTCTGCCATATTTCCGCATCCAAGTAATGGTCTTTATAACGCGGATCAAGCACATTCGCGATGAAGTGCGGAGGATCCGAAAAGATCTCAGTGAGACGTGTGCTAACAGACTCTATAAGACTGTACTTTTCTTTGTTTTCACTTCGTGGTCCGTCTCAATCTCTTTTTTTTCGGTGGCCGAATATTCAGTGCATCCCTAGTATGTGATACTGCTACTACGGTTGAAAAAATTTATAAAACTTATTTTTTAAAGAAATAAATCACACGATATTTCTTCCTTGTTTTAATTTTAATAGCAAATCTCCTTTATTTACCAAAAAATAAAATGTGTGTTTAAATTAATTATAAATTAATAAATAAAAGAAATTAAATTTGGGTGAAACTTGTTTACTGTTTTTCATAATTATATTACTTGTATAAGTCATTGGTTTTATTTTTAGTGATAAAAAGTGTGTGTTTTTTTTAATTAGCAAATTTTTGTGTTTTGTTTTGGTACTGAAATTGGTACAGAGAACAGTGGATTTTCACTGGTATCGGTAGCGAATACTGAAATTTTGGTACCGTGACAACACTAGTCCTAAATACTGTCAGAACACCTGAATTAGTGCATAGTTATTCTGCAATCCTTACAATCTCAGTGCATGTCGGTACCTTTCTTTTGAAGGGTCTTAGCAGTAAGCTTCTTAGCTAGCTTCATAAATTGACTGTCCTCCTCTTCAATCTTTTCCTCATCATCTGCATCCTCTCCCTTTTTGGCCTGAGCTTCAGTCTAAAGAACAGGATCCAAGTCAGACACAAGCACACAGGCATGAACACAGCATTTTTTTTTCTTACACACACCTGTTCTCTCATCCACTGTTCCCTTTCTAGCCGTTCTTTACGTCTTCGCAACTCCAGTTGATCGATTTCTTCATCTTCCTCTTCCTCGTCTCCATCAGGACCCATTCCACCAAACTCAAAGTTATCATCTGGACAAAACAAAACCGAAAAAAAACTACATGAATACAGGTCAGACTCTACTACATCTACTCCATTTAGCTGCTACAAGCACTGTCAAGAAACACTCTTCAACATCAGTTTACTGAGGAGTGGGATCCAGATCACAAGCTGAACTCACCAATGTTTTTCCAGCGGAAACGGCGAGCTCGTCCAGGTCCATCAGAATGCAGATCTCCATCAGCGAGGTAACGCTCCTGATACAGCCGCAGTCTTCGCTTATCATCATCTAAGACCTGCTTCCTGTAGGAAGAATATAATGAGCCTCATGTTCCTAGTGAAAGACTACGACAGTCTACAAAAGCAGCCAGATTTAAGGCATTTATAACACTTACAGAGTTAATTGATCACATGGCATGACAGAAGTACACAGCTAAGCAGCTATGATAAAAAGGTTGGCTCCCCCATGTGGCACACTGATATTACAACAATTTCTAGCAGCAGACAACTGTAAAATGTAAAGCTACCAGCAAGCATTTCAGCTGCTTTTGCAAGTACTCACCTGTTCCACCACCTAGTAAAAGAGCAAGTCAGTGGAGGATTAAGATAACATTTCTTACATGTGAATCTTGTTAACTTGATCCATTAATTCCTCATCTGATGGTAAATCTTCCTGTATCTCCTCCTCCTCGTATTCATCACCACCACAATCATCCTCATCCTCACTGCCCACATCACTGCCAGACAACTCTGCCTCGGATTCCACAAACTCTGCTAAACGGCTGTTGGGACACAAATAACATTTACAGATATCAATACACACACATAAAATCACTTTCACATAAGATGAAATATATTCATTAAGCAGTAATTCCCAATCTCTACCACACTAAAATGGTTTTAAACAACTTAAGATTGTTCATAACAAAAACTTACACAACTTCGATTGTGCTGAAAAACAAAAATAGGCATACATTTTCTTTTTGCCAGTGCGTCGTCCAAAGACCGCTTCCCTTTCCTTGTCCTGCTCGTCGTCCTCCTCCTCCTCTTCTTCATTCTCAGTTTCTTCTTCAGCATCTGATTTATCCTCATTTTCATCCTTAAATTAAAAACAATGTTTACAGCACTAAACAATGAACAGGAATTAAAGGGTTAGTTCACCCAATAATCTAAATTATGTAATTAATATCTCATATACTGATACACATGGCTCCATTCTTTTTTTTTCTTTAGGAGTGCTTGTCCTAACTTAAATTTAGGAGCACCTTCTGATCAATAATCAAAAATTCTAGCCACCTAATACGAGGTGACATGTGACAGGTATTTTCTTTTTACCTTTGCAATGGCATAATTCCATCTATTAAGTTAAAAAATGTATGTTTACAAACTTTTACATTTCCATTTAAACAATGTAATAAGAAGTAGAATAAGACAAATAAGTAACCAATCATATGAAATTAGTATTAATAAAAAAATAATTTGTACGACAGAGGGTGCACAGAAGAACACAAAAGTGGCTTGTAGGTACATTTCAGACGTTTAATGAGGCTCAGAGGTTGGTATGAGTGTAATTAAATTCATAAATTAATGTGGAGATTAATGTTTTAAATATTACATTTTTCCAGTGCCGTTATGTTGTCAGTGAAAAGCTGCAGCCGTGGCTGGGATGATTTTTGTTGTGCAGGCAGAACAATACGCTACAGGTTTCTTTTCCCCTCATTTTTTCCAATAGATGGAAATCTGTCAAAACCCGAAATGTTTTCAAAGTTCTTTTATCTGCTGAGTACCTTTTCACTGAGGCTGTCTACATCTGACAGGAGCCGGAACTCACAGTCACCTTCCTCCTCTTCCTCAATTATGTTCTTGTTCCTATGGGGACAGTATGAGGGTATAAAGCATTTAGTCTTTGGAACAACAAAATACAAACTATAATTTTCAAGGATATGCAATGAATCCATGCACACTGATTATAGCTTAGTACCTGTTCATTTCAGATGGCTTTTCAAAGGCAGGACTTGAGACGGAGCGCAGCGACAAAGCAGCTAGAAACAGGTTAGATAGCATTTGTTACCTACAACACTTAACAAGTGTCCTTTTAACCCTCAGTATAAATAACGCAAGACTTACACGGGCTTCCTGTGAACTTGCCAGAGCAGAGAGCCAGAAGCTGGTCCATGTCTGCCTCCGAGCTGCCCTGACTTTCACCTCGTTGCACTTCTGGCTCCAAGGTCTTGTTCTTTTCCCTTGGCTTGACGACTGGCTCTTCAGGCTGTGTGGAAAAAGCTCCAGAGCACAGCCCCAGAAGCTCATCCTCTGCTGCAGGCTGAGTAGCCCCTGGCTGGGTCTGCCCTGTTCTGAAGCCCCCTGAGCAGAGCCCCAGGAGCTCACCCATGTTAGCATCCATGGCGTTTTCATCCAGACTGTCTAGTATAAGCTGCCGTTTGTGGGAACGGCTAGGCAAACCGCGGGGACCGACGTTTAAGAAGCCATCGGCATCCAGTAGCTGGGAGTGGGTGTCCTCCTCCAGTGAGAAGCGACCCTGGGAGTCCCCAGCCGCAGGGAGGGCTGACTCACTCGGGGAAGAGGGAGCATAAAGGTCTTGAGAATCCTCCACAGGGAGGGAGAGGGAGGGTTCGGACATCTTACCTGAGCTCTGAAAAAATATTTAGGGTCTCTTTATTTAGTGATTTAACAGATTTACTTACTAAACTGGCAAACCTTGTTGTGTGTATTTAAGATCAAGAAGACTGTTGCAAGGCTGTTGAAACGACTGTAACAGTGGTGAAATTATGTGAGATTCAGCAAAAATTTTGCAAACAAACTTCATTTCAGGAGTTCCAAGAGGCCCTCACCTTTGAAGCAGAGCCGAGGAAGCTGGATCTGAAGAGGCAGGGAGATGGAGAGCGGAATGCAGTGTTGGACAGTCCTCTTCCTACAGCTCTATTGAATGGCTGGTATGATGGGATCATTGAGCCCATTAGCTCAAAGCTACTATTATGACTGCTGTCCTTAACCAATGAAAGGGTGTCATCCTCCTCTGTGAAAAGAACGAAAATTCAGTCTGATTTCACATTTATTTTATACTACCAATACTAAAAGAGCGACCAGTTGTTAAAGCAACAGGTATAACAACTTATTTTTTTAAATAAGAAACAGTAAAAGCATGTAAAATCCATATGCACTCACCCATTTTATTGTCGGCTTCATGGCCAGCTGCTCCTAATCTCCTTACACCATCCCTGGAAAGAAGATGACATTCAGTTAGTATGGACCACAGAAAGTGTGTTGCAGCTCAATTAGGAAACATGCACATACCCTGTGCGGGAACAGGAGTTGCCAGCAAACAGAATCAATGTTCCATCAGTGTCTGCTGGAGTTGGAGAGGGACTTTTGAAGCCAGGGGAAGGGCATGTTTTTACTGAAACTTCATCTTCACCTTCCTCTTTGTCCACAGTCTCTTCTCCCTCCTCCACTTCATCATCACCACCACCACCACCCAACAATTCATCAACACCCTAAAAAAAGGAATGGAAATAAAAATAAAATTGATGACTATAAAATGAGGAAAATCATGTTAAAGAGTATTGGAATCTGGAAGAAAACATTGACCAATCCAAAAGGAATGCCAATTTTTAGTACCTCTTCATCCTCTGACTCAGTCATCTCTGCTTCCTCTTCTTCCTCACAATCCTCATTGTCAAGGCGATGCAGAGCAGCTCTGTGCTCTCTCTCCTCCTTCCTGCGGATGGCCATGGCTTGTTGCAAGCGAGACTTCAACAGTACCAGTTTCTCACCTACAAAGATACAAGCAATGAACAATAATAAAAATGAAACATTATAACAGCATCCATAACCGGAAATCAAAGCACTGTGGTAAAAATAGTGATTGTACCTGGTTTGACATTTGCAGGCTCATCCTCTCCCTCATTAACAGTTACTGTGATTGATTCAGAGCGTAGTTCTTCCTGTCCTGAGGGGGCGCTGTCTTTTCTCACCACATTAAGCTGCAATGTGCGCTCCCTTTTAGGGCGAGGAGCAGGTTGGATGTGCTTCATGAAGCGTTCCTGTAGTGCTTTCAGAGCTATAATACACACACAAAATCAATTACTAGTTGTGGCAAAGGGTGAAAAACATTTAAAAAGTGATGATCCAAAACTCTCACCAGGGTTTTCCTGAGGTGGCTCCAACTGGACAAAAGCCCCATCATCTGCACACAACTTTGCCACAGGAGGAGGATCTAGACCAAGCTCTCTTAATCTGGCTAGTTTATCCTTGCGAGGTTTGAGCATATGAGCAGCAGTCTGAGCATGATCAACTGAGACCCGTTGCTCTTCTTGGTCCTTGTCTGAGTGTTTAGCTCCCTCAGTTTCTTGCTCAGTGGGAGTTTCTTTCGCTAGACCAATAGGGTTGGGTTTGTCAGTGCTTATATCATGTTCTACTTCTGCTTCACTTGAGGTCTGTGGGTTGCTATCATTTGTCAGATTGTCCTTATGAGTGCTGGTAGCAGTGTCTTCTAGAGGTAGGGATGTGGTGGAGGATTGGTTAGCCAGAGATGATTCTTTTGGAGGGCTTGAGTCCTGCTCTGGCATGTGCAGAGATCTTGTGGTTTGATCTGAAGGTGGTTGTGTAGTGCGCTCTAAAATACAAGCCTGGTACTTGGCAGACCTTAAGGACAAGTGGAAAAGATTACACTGGTAAATTCTACTGTATGAAAATATACAGGAGATCAGTTAGTTTGTTAGTGATAAGACTCTCATACTTGAGCAAAGCCATTGCACCACCCTCAGGACGAGGTTTTCTCTTGAAGAACTGGTCAATACTTTTGGGCTCTGGCATATAATATGGAAGATTGAGCATAGACTCTGCAAATGTATAAAAAAAGACAAGTGTCAGAGAGCATTTTTTTTAAATATTATATTATCCTGAAGTGATATTTGCCCCATCTACACCACACGTTTGGAGACGCATATATTTATAAAGTTATCATGTGCTTACTAAATCAAAACTTATTTGATCCAAAATACAATAAGACTAATATTGTGAACTAATATTGCAAAAAAACAACAAAAAACAACAACGACGACAGTTTCCTATTTAATATATCATCCCCCGGTTTCACAGACAAGGCTTAAGCCTAGTCCTAGACTAAAATGCAAGTCTGAGTTGTTTCAAATGAAAGAAACTTGTACTGATTGATCTTAAAATATATCAGTATTTGTTTTGTCTCAAGATGCACACCAGTAATGTTTTTTTCTAAGGCATGTTTATAAAAATTACTTAAATGTCCTAATTGAACTATGGCCTAATCCTGGTTTAGGCTAAGCCCTGTCTATGAAACCAGGCCTATATAATGTAATTTATTCCCATGATGGCAAAGCTGAATTTTCTGCTGTCATAACTATTCTTCAGCGTCATATGATCCTTCAGAAATCATTCTTAATATGCTGATTCAAGATTTTTTTATCAATGTTGAAAAGTTATGTTGCTTAATTTTTTTGGAAACCATGATACATGAATAGAAAGTAAAAAAAACAGCATTCACTTGACTATTTTAGTCCAAATGAAATCAAAGTGCATGATGCATGGTGCTTTTCCAATGCATGGTATGATTTAGCTCGACTCGGCACAGTACGGTACGGCACGGTTTGTGTTTCCACTGCAGTTCAGTATCGCTTTAGAGTGGGCGGGATTCCTCTACTGCCACGACTCCTTAAAAAAAAAAAAATAATAATCATTCCGTGTCGCCCCATCAAGCTCCCGCTGTATCCTCTCCTCTTTTATAAACAAGAGTAAAATCTGTACTTCTTCAACAGACTACAAAACCTTTTGATGGTTAAGAAAATGTGTGCTCGTTCAAAACAGTTGCATTCCATCTTTCACTGGCTGTGCCGATTTAAATCTAGCAGTTCTTTTGTGTTTGTGTCGCAAGTTCAGTGAAGCAGGTAGTGACATTACTCTCCGACCAATCTGTGATCAGCACAGTTTTTACACGTCATGTTTTGGGAACAGTACGTTTCACTTGGAGGTGGTACTAAAAAAAAAAACGAGGTACTGTACCCTGTGGAAACCCACCCAAAAGTGAACAGTACCGAGCTGTACCATGTAGTAGAAAAGTGCCTTTAGTGAGCCTAGCAGATGACTGACCTCGCACAAGTCTCTGACTCTCACTGTGAAGCTGCTTGAGTGCCTCCTTGCTAGCTTTTGCTGCTTTCCTCTCCTGAAAACAAGTCAGTGCTTTTATTATACACAATTAACACAATCAATGAGACCGTATCACTATAATAAAACAGAATCTCACCTTGCGTGGTGACCTGTTATCATGTTCCTCATCTCCACTGAACTCAGACAGGTGAGGCTAGAGAAAAATAATAATAAAAAGTAACCATAACAGATTCAAATCATGTGGTGACTTCAGACAGTCAAAGCAAAAGTCTGTGCTTACTTTGTGTTTGGCCTTCTTTTTCACAGCTGATCGAATAGCATCTAGAGACTCTTCCTCTTCACCTTCCAATTGCGGTTCAGAGTCTTCCTCTAACTGGGCGTCAAATAGATCAGAGTCTCCAAGCAAACAGCCGCTGTCATTAAACGCTTTGATTGGAAGGGCCTCCTTAAAATGAGAGAGAGAAAAAAAATCAAACAAAAGTGATTAAGTCAAATAATTCTGAAACTGCTAGTTTTTAAATGTTCTAAGCACCCACCTCTGTTTTTTCTTTCAGTCGTTTTACAAGGGCAACATTGCGTTTCTCTTTTTCTTTGCGTCTCTGTGACTTCTCCCTCTTTTTCTTTGCTTCTTTTGGTTTGACTTGGACTTCCACTTTCTCTGGCTCACTCTCATCACTGTCCATTAAGATACGGGGTACTCGTTTTCCTCGCTTCTTTTTAATGCTTTCGGTCTCATTAGTCTTTGTCTCCTCATCGCAGGACTCTGACAGGACCAGAGCATTTGCCATCCCAGCCTCTTCCTGCTCCCCATCGCTGTCACTGTCCTGCAGTGCCTTCCAAGAGCGGCCCTTCCGACTAACCATGATATCTTCATCTGACTCTGAAACAGAATGGTTGAAAAAGGATCTGTCATCCCGCAATATATTTTAGGTGACACTGTTTAGAAGTGTCAAAAGCATTCCTTTTGCACATTCATCAACATATATAAATGAAAAAAATTCTCAAATAGTTGTTTTCATCCATTAAAAAGAAGAAGATCTTATTCAACTAACCTTGCTGGTCTTCAGTGACCATGTTGGTGTCAATCACCTGTTCCTGCCTTGGTGAGCCCATTCCACTATCTGAATCACTTTCAGCTGTTCCCGCCTCAGCCAGATCTACAGGCTATGAAATATTACATTCGGTATGCATGTTAATACTTATTTGACAGACTTCCATTACAAAAAATAAAACTAGTTTAAGTTGATTAATCGCGTGCTTTTGTAAACACAAGGGAACGCAAATATTCTCTTTTTAGTCGCATTGTGACTAACGTTACACACCTTTTACAAGCACTAACGTTACATTATAACTAGAAAGCAACTTACAACGTATTTATTATTATTTTCTTTTGTTGTAAACACTAACTTAAATAGAATATAATAAAAAGAAATTCGACATTGGCAACAATTAAAATAAAAAAGCAAATACAGTGTGCACAGTTCCTCTGGCCTTACATGACAAAAGACAGGATGAACAGCTAAGCTGGTTAGCTAAACACAAATAACCTGATGAATTAATTCAAAATCTTTATCACCTGTTGGGCGAATTAGTTGTCAACTGGTATTTGTTCAACAAATGTAGTCATTTACATGTATCTTGGAAGTAAAATATTGTTATTTCGCTCTGATACGTTACCCGCTCAGACAGAAGAGAGCTCATCTTTAGGTTGTGTCTCGAGTTTTATTCGGTACGAAACTACATCAATTGCACGATGCAGCCCCTCCAAAGCCGTATAAATGTTAAAAAAGCACTCTTTTATCCAAAATGTCATAAAATCTAAATTTAAACGTTATTTTTACAATGCCAAAATGTATACATCCATCTCCCGCCCGATGGTGGTAAACGATTAAAACTTCACCCTTCGCGCCCTGGGCTCGAGCGCTTTTCTTTAACTTTCTCCGTCATTCTTTTCGAGCATCGCTATTGGATGAACGGTTGTTAGGCGCTTTTGGGCTGTGCTGATTGGACAAAAAGGTCAGAGCTGGAACACCAATAACGCGTCGGATTGGTCAATGCTGACTGTAAATGGACAACAACAGAGTTCCCGCAAATAAGGCAAGTTGCCACATGGGGGCAGGATATTTCTATAATAAAATACTCCAAGTAAATACGCAGCAACTTTCAGCATGCTTCATGTAAACTGTTAAGATAACGCATAAAGAGAAAGAAAAAGAAAAACATTCACAACCTTTTCAGTGCTTGTCAATGATTAAACCTTTGACCATCCACAGCTGATTTGCCATTAATCAACCCACGTGTAAAATAGCACTAGAACTGCATTAATTTCAGTGCCATGAGCCGTTGCTCAAATGAAATTATGTAATGCTACCCGCAACTTTGCAAGCCTGTGTGTGTATCCGTGTACTTCGCCCAAACCTTTATCATTTTTCCTGTGTGTCAATCATAGACTGTATAAAAACCTGTGTCAATGTGCGCTTCCACCAACCGAATTCCGCGTCTCCGCGCATGCGCACTTACAAATCCCATGGATCTGCTTTAAATCACTCAGAAGACAACGCAGGCAAGCGCTGCACATCTACGCATCCTTCCATTTCTTAAATTAGCCACGTTAAGCTTCGAGATACCGCCCCCAATTTCAGTGTCGGTACGGAGCCGCCAGGCCGGGACAGAGACGGAGAGAGATCCCTCGGCCATGGAAGCGCTCGGACCCGGTAAGTGCTAAAAAAACGAGCCGTTTGACAGCGTAGTACGGGCCGTTGCGCTGCCTCACCAGGGCCCGCGGTAGCGCGCTGTTTAGGCCTCGACGGAAAAAACGAAAACAGTCCCCTATCACGCTACGCCCGCTCGTCAAAACTGTACTAACGACACAAAGCTGTTGATAATCGTACTCCGTCTCGGCGAAGGAGATTTTGGGAAGCCAACAAGTGTTTGTTTATTACTGAATGAGCGTTAAATGGTTCTAGCCCAGTGCGGAAGACAGGACGGCATTGTGTGTGGTGGTGGGGATTTAACCACACGCATCTTTCTTCCGCGTCTGCCATGAACAAGCCTGTATATTACATATCACGTCCTCTGTTTTAAAAGTAAACCATTTTTAATGTTTTTATCGCAGAAGGTTTGATAGCGACGTGTGCACATATCGTAATTAATGTCTTGCGCGAGCTAGAAACGCAAATAGAACGAGAGAGAGCAAGCGAAATAGAACGCTCGCGTGCGGTGTAGTTGATACGGGCGCGGATGTTTTCCCCCCCACCCCAGTCTCTCTCTCTTTTTTTTTTTTTTTTTTTTATTGTTGGCGCTTTGTGTGATCCCCATGTGCGTTTGTTTATGCCTAAATGCTGAACATGCCAGAGGATAACGGTTGATTGGATTTTAAGCGGCAATGTCACGTATTTAAATCCATGAACAGCCAACGACCAACTGTTGGCCAACTATAAGAATGAACTCTCTGACCTCTCACAAATCGGCGTAATTATAATCTTAGACCATGAAGTGCATTAGAATTAAGCGATGTTGGTACAGTTTCAGTTTTTTGATTGCTAGTTCGCTTTGACTTCAAATTGCCGTGCGTTTGTTTTCATATTGTTTGTTAATGCATCAGTGCTTTTGAAAACATCTGATGTATACTGCTTCTCTCAAGTGATGCTTTTCAGTAACCTTGTAGCTCTTCTAGCTCATTAACTTAATTTTATGCAATCTGTATTGTCTATAATTACGTTTGTTTATTGGACAAATGTGAAAGCCTTATAAATTACTCTTAATTAGCACTTTGTTTGAAAGCATGATTTAATAAGGAAATTAATAGGGTGCATGTTGTAACAGATTCTTTTTTTTAAAAAAAAGCAAAAACGACTGTGTTTTGGGAATGTTTGCTTTGTAAATGTAACTTATTTTCTTTAGCTGTGAGGTCAGCCAATGCCAAAGATTTGCCATCAGTGTGTTTGCAAGAATGACAAATGTATGTTGATTGCAGTATTAAACTGTTGTGTAATTCTTAGCTCTGCACAAAGCAATGCATGCTTGTAAACAACTGCCAAACATTGCATTGTTTTTCAATGTTTAGCAGAATGCCCATACTGCTAATAATGTCTGCTTTTCACCATATATTCAATGCCTGATGAAAAATTAAACCCAAATGTGACACATTGAAGGAATGAAAAATGGGTTGAAAACCACAATTCTTTTTGATGTTGTTGCAATCTTACATAAGTTTATTAATTAATAAACTTAAGTATTATTTGGTAATCTACAATTTAAGGGGAAGTATATAAAAGCTCAATAGCCGTATAAGCAGCTTTAGTGTTAGGGGAAATGCATCCTCTTACAGATCTTGATGTATATTGATTGTGGCCGAGTTGTGTGATTCAGTAAGTAGTTAACATGGATCCTGCATATCTTTGTCATGTCTAGCATCCGCTGTGTAATCCAGGTGATCTGCCTGTGTCATGAAACTCAATGTCATTACTGAGTCATCACTTAGTCCAGCTGCCCCTCAGTTTAAGCCTATCATGCCATTTTAGCTCACAGCATGACAGTTTTAGCCTGTTTCCACCCAGTAGAGAGATGGTGAATTCAGGATACAGATTGGAATTTTCCTTTTTCATAGCCAAATTAAAGGAATGATTACATGATCATCTTGTTGACATTCCCGATGCAGCAGAGTAAAAAATGTGACACGTTAATTTTAAAGCCCCCTCGATTTTTGTCACAATTGTCATGTTTAGGGTAGCATAATAGTACTATTCCTTTGCACAATATTCAGATTTTCTGTATGCATAAATAACCCATTATGGTTGTCTAAATCTTTAATTTCTGCTTTATTTGAAGAATTAACCAGAAGAAATTACAGCAAGTGTTATTGTAATTGATTATTTTTTCAGACTGCCAAGTGTTATGACATTTTAAACAACATGGAATTAAAAACCAGTGCTGTTTTCTGTGGGTCTAAAATAGCTCTTAATTGACCCTTCTACAAATTAAGGCCTTAAAAGGTCTTAAATCAGAGTAGAAAGTCTTAAATGTATGAAGTCATGGCATTAAATGTTAAATTAATATCTTCCTTAAGTATTTTTTCCCTCAATACAAATATCTACACTCTCTATCCTGAAATCATGGTACATTTACTTGAGATGCAAATTCATCATGAAGTATTGTTTTCTGATAAATTAAAATTGAGTTTATGCTCAAGACAGAATAAACCTATGTTAATGAGTTATGGAAGTGTTTTATTTTTCTGAGCCAGCTGGCTGATTTTTATTTTTTTTATTTTTTTATCATAAAATCTTTATTTTGATTTTCACATCAGTTCACAAAACAAGACTTCTCTAATGTCATTTTGTAAATGCATCTTGTTTTATGAATCTCATAGAACCTGCTGAAACCCTGTACATCATATATACACACACACATGCATTATATTATATTTATTTATATATATTGTCTATGGTTAACAGTATTTAGTAGATGCTGAAATGGTGTTCCATTTTGAACATACCCTTATACTTCAGATGACTGCTAGACTGTCAGGCAGTTGTTGGATGTTCTGGATCAAATAAGCAATCCAGTGCCTTTTTGTTCATGGATTACTTTACTCCTAATGCGATTTGAAGGCATCAGGATACCACAAAAAGCACAGGCTTGATAATAAGTGCCGTGAGACGAGACCCTGATTACATACTGGAGGCAGTAGCTGCCCACTTTTAGCGATTGTGTCTGACACTTAGTGTGAAGTGTAACAGCTGAGTGGCCTATATAAAGAGTCCTCTTTGTTTTTGATTAATGCAGGTTTTCCAGCCATGTTCATGTTGTAGTTTAGAGAGCTTTGTTGGCATTGAGGAGGGGGAGCCATAGGCAGACAGTATGTGGAAGGGATGAGAGAGCGGTTATAGAGGTTCCCAATTGTTCTTCCTGGTGTTTTGCTTGTTAACTGGAGCGTGTAGGTCTGTGAGGGGCTTAGACCCCTGCAAACCACAGCGGTTTGACAAAAGGGTACATCATATCACTCTGATGGGCCCCAATAGCCATCCATCCCCCTAAAAAACATTTAACATTTTGAAATGAGTGAATGTCTTTTGCATAGTTTGAAGCTGTTCCTGCTTATCAGGATCTATTTAGATTAAATATAGCTAACTTTAAATTGGTCATGTTTTACTATTATAACAAAGTTTTTGATTTGTGATAGCGTCATCCCAGATCGCAGCACCCACCCCCACTTCCCGTATGACCCTGCTGTCGTCTGTCTGCAGTGGACACACAATCTTTTGTCTGTTAGCTTGCGTGGAGCTGCCTGAAGGCGGGACATTAATGATTGGCTATTATTGTTTCTTTTTTTTTTTTTACCCTGTTCGTGGGTTAAGGGTCAAGTCATGTTGCCTTAAGTTGTTTGTATCTCTGTCATTCTGTTCTTCCCTGTTAATCAATCTGAAAACAGGCATTCTCAGTATTGTGGTGTTCCATGAAAGAAAAGGGCACGTCAGTGGATGGTATTTGTCAGATGAGATCTCAGTCAATAGCCACCGTCTTTTGGCTTCATCTAAACAAAATGATTGTTTGTTTCTTCCAGGCCCGCCTGCCCCTCCCTCCCTCTTCCAACCACCACGCCGGCCCGGCTTGGGTACGGTGGGGAAGCCGATTCGCCTGCTGGCCAATCACTTCCAGGTGCAGATCCCCAAGATCGATGTCTACCATTATGACATTGACATCAAGCCTGAAAAGCGACCCCGTCGTGTCAACAGGTGAGTGCAAGCAGATAAGAAATATAGATTTATTATTTGATAATATCCATTTGTACATTCTTAATTGTACAGACGATCATATTTTATTTACACTGCCATTCAATAAATAAGACCCAAGCACCAATGGGAATATGTTTCTTTTGTGGATAGAAGTCTTATGCTCACCAAGGCTGCATATACTTATTTTGTTTTTAATTTAATTACTCCAGTTTTCAGTGTCATGTGATCCCTCAGAAATCATTCTATTATGCTGATTTGGAGCGCAAGAAACATTTATCAATTTTGAAAACAACTTCCTAATGTTTTAGTGGACATTAATAATAAAAAAAAAATTTCGTGATTCTTCGTAGAAATTGTAAATCTTTTGTAACATTATGAATGTCTTTGCGGACATTTAATGATCAATTTCACGCATCCTTGCCGATTAAAATCTTTATTTATAAAAAAAAAAAAAAAAAAAAGTTGAACAGTAGTGTGTGTGTGTATGTTGAGGATGTATTCATGTAAATTTTGGATATTTTATTCTATAGAGAGGTGGTGGATACGATGGTGAGACATTTTAAGATGCAGATCTTTGGGGACAGGCAACCTGGTTATGATGGCAAAAGGAACATGTATACAGCTCATCCGCTACCCATCGGGAGAGACAGGGTAACCAAAGCATGCTCAAGCAGTATTGGGTTTTTCCCAAATGTTTAATAAACACTACAATATCTTTTTTTGTTTGTTTTACTACTTATTGCAAGAAGAAAAGCTCCTTTTAAATCTAGGCGTTCTTGAAATGTGATGCAGGTGGATCTGGAGGTGACATTGCCAGGTGAGGGGAAGGATCAGACCTTCAAGGTGTCTCTGCAGTGGGTGTCAGTGGTGAGTCTGCAGATGCTCCTGGAAGCTCTGTCTGGTCACTTGAATGAGGTCCCGGAGGATTCTGTACAGGCTCTGGATGTCATCACTCGTCACCTGCCCTCAATGCGGTAAGGCGCAGTCTCTGAAATCCTGTTTGCCCATGTTAGTTGTGTAAAATCTATAATTTTTTGTTTATTTTGTGTGTGGGGGCTGACATCTTTCACGCTTTTTGATACAGGTACACTCCAGTAGGTCGTTCCTTCTTCTCACCACCAGAGGGGTATTACCACCCACTGGGAGGAGGGAGGGAGGTTTGGTTTGGTTTCCATCAGTCTGTCCGTCCAGCAATGTGGAACATGATGCTCAACATAGATGGTATATTATATCTTCCTAAATCTTTTCCTTCTATGTGTTTTTGTGCAAGTTATAATATTTCCAACTCTGCCTATTTTTATTTTATTTTCCACACGCTGCAGTTTCAGCTACAGCTTTCTACCGAGCCCAGCCTGTCATTGAGTTCATGTGTGAGGTTCTGGACATACAGAACATAAACGAGCAAACCAAGCCCCTTACAGATTCACAACGTGTCAAGTTCACCAAGGAGATCCGAGGTGAGGAGTGAAGCATGTTGCTGTAAAATGGTTCATAATGTTATTCATCGTAGCTCAAATTTAGTTTACACTACCTATCAAAAGTTTGGAGCTGGTAAGATGCTGCTTATTTTGTTTTTGAGGAGTCTTTTTGCCCACCAAGTCTACATCTCTCGAAATTACAGTAAAATAAGCATTTACTCCTGTGATGGTAAAGCTAAATTTTTAGCAGCCATTACTCCAGAGTTACATGATCCTTCATAAGTTTTCTAATATGATTTAGTGCTAGGGCTGTTGCGATGACCGCAATCTAGTAATACCGCTATATTAACGAACCAATCCCAATCTAGTAATACCGCTATATTAACGAACCAACCCCAGTGTATGACAATTAACTGTGTGGAAAAAAAAAAGTGTTTGCCATCAATTGTTCTAAGATGACAGTGATTATATTTGTCGATGTATCCTTTTTAATTGATCTCTAAAGTGAAACCGCTTCAGTGTTACCCAGGTGATGCACTGATTGATTGAGCTTTGTAAAGTGGCACTCTTATTATTTTAAACACCTTATTTCATTAATGAATTAATTTTTTTTAAGATAATAGTTGACTCGCTCATAAAGACAGTATTCCATAACTATTTAACTTCATTGACTGACTGTCTGGAACATGCAGAGAGCTTATACTGGTGAATTATCAGCGCACGTAAGAAAGCCTCTTGTTCAGTCAGATTCAAGAATCAGAAATAACTGTTATACATATTAGAGATTTTCTTACTATTGGGAAATGAGAAGGTCTGTATTCACAGCGGTGCCCTGGGCACTGATTAAAGGGTTACTCCACCCCATAATGAAAATTGACAATCAATGGGGTACCATGTCTTTCCAAACCTGTAAAAGCTCCATTTGTCTTCGGGACAGCATTTAATATATTTTGGATAAAAACAGGGAGGCTCGTAACTGTCCCATTGACTGCCAAGTAAAATACACCGTCAAGGTCCAGAAAGGTATGAAAGACATTGTCAGAATAGTCCACCTGCCATCAGTGGTTCCATTTTGAAGGGATGAGAATACTTTTTGTATGCAAAGAAAACAAAAATAACGACTTTATTCAACAATTTGTCTCCTCTGCGTCTCTCTGCATCACCGTAGCACCATTTTGGAGAATATCTGCTGATTTGTTTTCTTTATGTACAAAAAGTATTCTCGCTGCTTCATAATGTTATGGTTGAACCACTGATGGCAGGTGGACTATTCTGACAACCTCTTTCACACGTTTCTGGACTTTGACAGTATATTTACTTGGCAGTAAATGGGACAGTCACAAGGCTCCCAGTGTTCATGAAAAATATCTTAAATTGTGTTCCAAAGACGAGCTTTTATGGGTTTGGAACGAAATGGGGGTAAGTGATTAATGACAACATTTTCATTTTGGGTTGGAGTAACCCTTTAAAGGCCCCCCTTGATTGAAATAGTGTTATTTGTTATTCTAAATACTCCCAAACGTGTTTCTTTCCAAACTATATCATGAAATCTCAAATATAAGTAAATGCATTTTACACCATTATAGATGTTAGTTGATCTATTAGGGTGATGGGCCAAGTAGCCTAATGTTAGCTTAATCCAGACGTACTCAAGTTCAGAGGCCCAGCGGGCCACATGTAAACTACATAAAATGAGAGGGGCAACAAATTACATTTTGCATCATCAGGCTTTAAAAATATTTGCAGATTTAGAAATAGTTTATTACTTATCGAAGTCTTCCTTGTCAAATAACACTGAACATAAAAAATGTTTTTTAAAAGTAAAAATCTGGAACAAAAATTGGATTAAAAGATTGTTTTGCTATATTGATGGGGGAAAAAAGTGCATTCATACTCAGAATATTGAACAAACTCAAAATGCTAAAACACTAAATATTCTTGAGCAAATATAGTTCACAAATATCTTTAGAAGTATTTTTACTTATTGAGATATATGTATATGTATATATATATATATATATATATATATATATATATATATATATATATATGTATATGTAAAATGGAGATCACTCTTCTCCCACAATGATTCTGAAAAAAGACACCTAAATTAAATAACCTGTAATTTACTAGATTTTCTTGTAAAGTTAGCTGCTATTTATAAAATACAATATTCAACCAACCAATTAATAAAAAAATAAGTTAAACAAATGATTCAGTGACTCGCTCAAAGAATTCACTTGTTTCATTCCTGAATTAATCAATCTCAACAAATCTCACTTTAAATCACTGGTCTCTGCCTGCTGGCATTACGTTGTAATTGATAGAATCTTTATGTCAAGCATCGTCACTTTCAAAAAGGTGATATTTTTTTTTTTTTTTTTTTTTTTTTTTTTGATTGTATCTCTAGACAGCAGTGTTTATATCCGAACTATAAACTTTTATTCCGGTACTTATTATTTGAATGTTTGTAACACAGAAATAGACTTTGTTAAAGGTGTTTCATATATGTAAACTGCTCTGTCTGGATCAGTGGCAGATTTTAATGTTACGGTGTGATTCAAGGTTTTAATAGACATATAGCTGAATCCTGTCATCTATGAACAAGATTGCATTGGTGATTTGAATCTGTTTGCGATCTGGCTATTTATTTAAAAATCCATCAGTATACGACAGGAAACATATGATGCGACTACGTTACACACAAACCATCTGCCTGAGTAAATTGGACCATGTGAATTTTGACTGCCCAAGTGGTGTAGTAAAATTACAGAGCCTACATACACGCATATATGTGTGTGTGTGTATTGTATGGCATACAATTTGAAAGCATAAGAACTGAAAGTCTGAAATGTCAGTCAGTAATTTTTTATTTTTTTTATTATTATTTTTTTTTTTACACAATGGCATTATGTTAATGCAGGCATTTAGCCTATGAATTTATGAAAATGCATATTTTTTTAAATGAAAGAACCTTAAAGAATGTGGGCTGCTTTTGGTACTTGGATCTCATTATTAAAGCACAAATGAATTCAAGTTTAAGAATACAATGGAAGCAAAAATTTTAAAAATGTCTTTTTTTTTTGTTTTCTCTCTTTTTAACAGCATTTACTTACAATAGTGAAAGACGTCTTCCCTCAGGTAGATTGCATGTTTTCTTGGCTTGCTGGATGTTGGGCTCATGATTGATAATCACGCTGTTTGCTTTCGCCCAGAATGATTTGCTGAAATCAAAAAATGGACTGTAAAGGGTCCTGCTCATTGTGAAGAGAGAGCGACCAGACAGCAGAGGATTCTTCAAGATCTTAAAGCCTCCATCGAACGGCTATTTTCATAAAACAATGATTTGTCTGTAAAGAATGATTATCAATTGTGCTAATGTTAGCTAAATTATAATTTAAATTCAGATTGTGTAGTAAGCTAGCTAACCTTATCTTGATGGCGACCATAGCAGAAGTGGTATCTTCGGTACTCATGAATAATAATATCCCAACAAACTTTTTTTTTTTTGTACAGTGAGCAAGCAGTTCATGCATGCATAAATCCGATAATATTGGATACCATGCTATTGAGCCTCTCAAAATCATAGCAAGGTACATTTCTTCAAAGCGGCAGCCCTATTTAGTGCTCAAAAAATGCTTCTTATTCTGCGTTTACTGCAATTGCAAGATTTCAACTAAATAAAAAATCGTTCACGTTCTTATAGGCTGGGAGTTTTCTGAGAGCTACGACGTGACCGCAGTACCACCTGACTTCAGCAGATTCATTTAAGTGATACGTTTAGGAATTGATAGTGTTGCCGTAGGAAAGCATTAGTCCAAGGACGTGAGCATCTCCGTGTAGAACATTACATGTTGTCAATCTTGAGCCTGTGTTAATTTAGACAGGGCGTGAATGCAGCTTTATTATCAGTGTTGAAAACAGTTGTGCTGCTTAATATTTTTGTGGAAACTGATGTTTTCATAAGAACTATTTTTTTTTTTTTTTTTGTAACTTTTATAAATCTCTTTACTGTTACTTTTGATCAATTTAATAATAATAGTAAATTACATGATAAAAGTATTAATTTATTTTTAAAAAATCTTACCGACCCCAATCTTTTGAACGGTGGTATATGTTGCACCACATCAAGGGCCAAGACTGCTTCAGTTGTGGTTATGAAGTGAATTGCTGAGTTAATATCATTGTGTTTAGGACTGAAAGTGGAGGTCACACACTGCGGCCAGATGAAGAGGAAGTACCGTGTGTGCAATGTCACACGCCGCCCAGCCAGCCATCAGACGTTAGTGCTTTTTACATTTTTGCCAGTGTTTGCAAAATTTGCTGTAAACTATAGTTAAGCTTTTAATTCAATTTTTTTTGTTTACTATATTCTGCACATTTCTACAGATTTCCTTTGCAGCTTGAGAATGGACAAGCTATGGAGTGCACCGTTGCCCAATATTTCAAACAAAAGTACAGCCTGCAGCTCAAATACCCCCACCTGCCCTGCCTCCAAGTGGGACAAGAACAGAAGCACACCTATCTACCCCTTGAGGTAAGCGAGACATGCACATCATATAAAGTGTTTTCCAGGCTTTCACATGTAAAGAAATAAATTTGATTTGACTTGGCACTCGTTGAATACTTTCTTTGTATCCTCCATAAAGGTTTGTAACATAGTGGCAGGACAGCGCTGTATAAAGAAACTAACAGATAACCAGACCTCGACCATGATTAAAGCTACGGCCCGCTCAGCCCCAGACAGACAGGAAGAGATCAGCAGACTGGTGAGTGGCACCTGTTGAAAAATTAGTAAGATAAATGCCAATGGTCAGTATGGCAGCAGTACAAAGAGAAGTCCAGCCTTATAGTTAAAAGAGCCAATCACTTTGTCACCACTAAAACTCCTGTTATTCCTTAAGGTCAAAAGCAACAGCATGGTGGGCGGGCCTGACCCTTACCTGAAAGAGTTTGGCATTGTGGTACACAATGACATGACAGAGGTGACTGGGCGGGTCCTCCCAGCGCCCATGCTTCAGTATGGGGGCCGGGTGAGTACAGACACTGGGAGGGACTGTAGCAGGGTGAGTACTGGGGCTCGGGTGCAGGGTGAGTACGGGTGGGCTGGGAGCAATGGCATGTGTGTATCTGGGTGTGTGTGTGTACGTGTTGTCATGTTATGAGTGGACTAAGCAAAGGAATGATGATCAGACTCCGCTTGGCCAATGCTGTTCAGCATCATCAAAAATATATTTAACATCTCAGGAACTTGAGGAGCTCAATTCTAATGCAATTATATCATTATAATTATGGATGCAATGATAAAAAAAGTCAGAACCATTCCGATAATGAAAATTATGAGTATCTGCTGATACCGATTCAATCCGATACCAGTGCAGTTTTTTTTTTTAATTCAATGTTGAATTTCTGTACTTCTGTGTTGACCTGATTTTCACTATTTTGTGCGTAAAACTCAATCTGCTACATATAGACAACTTCATTTGAATGAAAAATAATAAATGAAAAAATGTATAATCACAATCTATGACAAAAATACTAATATAAACTAGGTTGGTGGATAGTTCAGCAGCAAAATATACTCTATAAAAGTCAAGGGTGCACAATAATTTTATAAAATCTAGTGAAATATTTTATTTATAAATAAAAGTCAGTGTACTGTTTGAGTAAATTAATTACTCCGGGATATTGGTTTATTTGGACTCTGAGTGAATGTCAACCATGTTAAAAAAAGTGAATAAGTTGAATAATTTGTGGATTAATGCTTACTGGAGACAATGTTTCAAAAATGAAATGTTTGAAATGTTTCAAATGAATCAGTCCGATTTGGTGAACTAGTTAAAATCGAACGAATCGTTTACGAACCGCACATCATTAGTACAAAGTGAACAGCTTCAGAACACTTGAAATATAGTGCACAAAAACGTTTTGGTGCTTTATAATATTTCTGTGCCTTTCGTGGGGCTCAACAATAACACAATAGTATATGTACAATATCGGATTTGGGTCTGTCTCGTCTAACAAATACCGTTCTGCAGAAAATGCCTGAGTATCGGATCGATGCATCCCTAATTATATTTACTCCTGTAAACTTCCACACATCTCATTTATTGCTGTTTGCTATTGTTTAAAACTACAACTGTACATAAACATCTCATTTTAACTTCCACAAATTGATGTGGGATGCTACTTGTGTAGAGAAGCCTCTTGTCTTGTTTAAAATTAACCTGCCAGTAGAGTCTTATCTTCATTCCTGTGAAATAACAACCTCTTGAAAGATTGCTCTCTCTTTGCAAACAGTACCAGTTGTTTTGGTTAATTTGGAGAAACCGTTGCATGTAAAGAGATCTGCAACCTCATGTCTTTGTTTATAAATTCTTAATTACTGTCACTAACTTATACTGTGCACTAAGTAACAGTGCAGTCAATACTATCACTGTAATTTGTTAATGAGCTCAACTGCAAATTGGATTACTATGATCTATAACCGCTTGTTATGTGTGCTTTTAATCTTAATGTTTTCATCTGCTCTAGTCTTTAGGGCCTTCATTTTATATTATATTGCTGGGCAACGATTAAAATTTGTAATCGCAATTAATCACATTATTTTCTGCGATTAATCACATTGTTAGGCACAAAACTAATAATGCATTCAAAAGTAGTGTATTCTGCACCTTTTTTTTTTCCCCATTTAAAATTAGGCCTACTGCTATGTGAATAAAAGTGTAATAACATGGTTTGCAAGCACTTTAAATATTTTAACTGCTACTATGTAACAGGAACACCTCTCTAAAAAGCCCCTTATTTGTTTATTGTAGCCTAAATCTCAACTTATAACATTAATGTAATTAAATTAAATATAAAACAAGATGTTTGTCACTGCCATGATATTAATGTTTTTGTAGAAAATATTTTATAGTTTGTTATAGAAAAACAAGTTATGCTCAGAGTCCAGGACCTCGATCATAACATTATAACAGGCACCTTCCTATTAGAGACCTGCACGATCGCGGGACACTTCGCAGCAGATGATACAGATGATACCACTTGATGGGCGGGTAGAGACTCGTGTGTGCAGGATGTGGGAGAATAATTAGTGTGTGCTCACAGTAGGCAATCTTAACCATGCCGGAGCATGTTTGACCCCTAAAGCATGGTTCATTTGACTACTGTGATCATTCCGTTTAGCAGTCCCTGGCTAGGTTGGAAGAGGTGGGCAAGAGCGCAGTTCAGTTATATGTAGATCCTTGAATGTTAAGGCCCCGATATATTTCAAACGAAATCAAAGAACGAATTGATATGACGTCATTTCGAACAAAACCAGTTTAATATAATAAATGAACACTAATAAAATAAATTAACAAACTGACTCCCTTTTTTTCCACATCATGCTAAAGAGACATTCACACTTCCCATAAAGGACTGATTATTTAATCATTATTCTTTTGTTTATAATATTCTGACCATTGGTGCCTGTCTCACACCTAGATTGCTTGCACTTCATCATTTCATAGTTGTTGTGTTTGGGGGATATGTGCAAGTGTGGCGAGTCATGTTTACATTAATCTACACCCCACCTCCAGCAGTGCAGGGGTGTCAGAATGTTCGGAAAACCATATAGCGTCGATAATTGCATGAACATTTCTGAGTGATAAATCTGTAAAGCCATATATTGTAAGAGGGATGTGTGTTACCGACTCAAAATAATAAACCACAAAGTTAACAAAACGATACACTCCACTGTGTTGAGCGAGAGCGCTTCTCTGCTGTCTTCAAGTGCTATTGAAAATGTCCTATTTCCAAAATGGTCATGATTACGAGCTTGTTGCATTCTTTTCTGTTAAATGAAAGTGGACAGTGGTTTGTGAATGTTGATGCTTAGCCTAAATAATTTGATAAGGAGCATCCCCTCCTGTGACCCATGATTTGCCTGTAGGCCTATGTGTTGTCAGACAGAGCCAGTGAGCAACAGACTTTAATAATAATAAAAAAAAAAATTGTGTTAACGGGCAATAAAATAAATAATTGTTGGCATTAATCAATTGTGTTAACTTGCCCAGCCCTAATTATATTATATTATATTGTATTATACAAATGTAATAAAATACAGTAATTTTTTTTTTTTTCATTTTGTTTAAACGTTTAATTTATTATTATTGTGGAGCTTTTGTGGAATATTTCATAAGCCCTGAACACTAGAGCATTATTTTTTTCTATTAAATTCAAATAACCCCTGTATTGATGCATTCCTCCTTGAATAAATGATTTGTGTTATTGCATTAATTTACTTGCTTCATGTTTAACCTTTACAGCTAATTTGTATGGCAGTTTTAGACTAAGTTTTTTTAATACTGAAATGATGTGTGTTTAATTAATGGGGAGGTTGGTAGTGGGTCTTTTCTGCATGGTCTGCTTTGTGCTATTAGCCCAGGCCTGTTAGAGTTGGGTGGGTATGGGGTTGGCAGTGGAGGGTATTGGGTAGAGCGTGTATCTCGTGATCAGAACGAAGGATTCACTAAGAGTGTAGGGACTCTCTCCCCAGAACAAGACGCTGGCTACACCCAACCAGGGTGTCTGGGACATGAGGGGAAAGCAGTTTTATGCGGGTATAGAGATCAAAGTGTGGGCCGTGGCCTGCTTCGCCCCTCAGAAACAATGCAGAGAGGATTTGCTCAAGTAAGGATTGCTCAACTTTTTTTTTTTTTTTTTTTTACATTTAATTGTATAATTTTTCTAGAAGTCTGTTTTAGTATATTTAAAAGATGCATAATTAAGTTATTTTAATTAAAAGACTTATTCTAAACCTTTCATGTTGAATTTTTTTTTTATATCTGTTTGTTTGACAAAGTTTTGACGGATTTAATTCTTAAAGCTTTTTCAAACATTTTTCAAAACCAGAAGTGCATGATTAAATATTCTTTTTTGTGTGTGTGTCTGTTTGAAGGAGTTTCACTGACCAGCTGCGCAAGATATCCAAGGATGCAGGGATGCCCATCCAAGGCCAGCCCTGCTTCTGCAAGTACGCCCAGGGGGCAGACAGCGTGGAGCCAATGTTCAAGCATCTCAAAATGTCTTATGTGGGACTACAGCTTATTGTGGTTATTCTACCTGGGAAAACACCAGTCTATGGTAAAGAGAGCTCCTTTAATGATGAAGCGCAACAATAGTCTGTGATACTGAAGTGGTTTTGTGCCTCTCCAGCGGAAGTGAAGCGTGTGGGAGATACTCTGTTAGGAATGGCCACTCAGTGCGTTCAGGTGAAGAATGTGGTGAAGACGTCCCCTCAGACGCTGTCCAATCTCTGTCTGAAGATCAACGCCAAACTAGGGGGCATCAACAATGTGCTGGTTCCACATCAGAGGTGGGTTTTGGACTAGGGATGGTTTATGATGAGGTGAGAGTATGTATGTGTATATGTACATATATCAATTACAAACAGTAAGTATTCATCATTTACCATGAAATGTGCTACATATTTTGCCAAAAATGCATTTAACATAAAGGCTTCAAATAAAGTTCTACCAAAAGATTTAGATATCCTCTTTAGTTCAGGAGTTTTTTGTCATTGTGATTTCAGATTGTAATGTCAAATCTACATGATTAGTCTGGGCTCCAAACAATGCTTACATAAATAGTTCATTTTTAATCCACTCAGAAATAATCACCATGTCACCTAGCAACAGGACTGACAATTCTAGGCAATTTTAAAGAGCTTTAATGCATTGTCAACCTAGAAATTCCTTCAACATAGAAATTAAATGAACTAAATTGTTCTTTCATATGTCTGTTTGCTTTCCATCAGGCCCTCTGTGTTCCAGCAGCCAGTCATCTTCTTGGGGGCCGATGTCACTCACCCACCTGCAGGTGATGGGAAGAAACCGTCCATTGCGGCTGTGGTGGGTAGCATGGATGGGCACCCCAGCCGCTATTGTGCCACCGTGCGAGTGCAAACCTCACGCCAGGACCTGTCCCAGGAACAGTTCTTCAGCCAGGAAGTCATCCAGGATCTCACCAACATGGTGCGAGAGCTCCTCATTCAGTTCTACAAGTCTACCCGATTCAAGCCCACACGCATCATCTACTACCGCGGAGGAGTCTCTGAGGGCCAGATGAAGCAGGTGAGTCATCCGGAGGAGATGCATTGACTCGGACTGCTGCTGCATTGATGATATTGGAAAGCTGATTTCAGTTGAATGAAATGAAATAAAATGTGATTTTGAGATGGAGAAATTACATGTTTAGTTTTTCTTCTTCATTAAGTATGGTTCACTGTCTTGTGCAGGTTGCCTGGCCAGAACTGATCGCCATCAGGAAAGCTTGCATCAGTCTAGAAGAGGACTACAGACCAGGAATCACTTACATTGTAGTGCAGAAACGTCACCACACTCGACTCTTTTGTTCTGACAAAGCAGAGAGAGTAAGTCTTGTGTATTTTTATTTTTTGGAAATCTACTGTAAATTTGATCAAATACAGTAACATTTTCAGCAACCATTTCCTTAGTCTTCAGTGTCATGTTTATTCTATCATTCTAATATGCTGATTTGCTGCTCAACAAATCATTATCAATGTTAAAAACAGTTGAACTGCTTAATTTTTTTGCAAAATGTTTTTTTCAGGATTCTTTGCTTTAATAGAAAGTTTCACAAACTGCATGAAAAATATATATAAAAAAAAACTTACCCCCACTCTTTCGAACAGTAGTGTATGATTACATATTTCCTCATTCTTACTCTAAACACTGTACATGGATAAGCTTAAACGCTTTTTTGGAGAACTGTTTAACTGTTTAATAAGACTGCTTCAGAGTATTTTTGCTTGTTTTCCATCCTTTAAACTGCCTCACCTTTGGTTAAAACAAAAACTGTGGTTTGTTTCTAACGGTCTAAGTGGGCGGTTCACAGTAAGATTATGCATAGTAGACTGTGCAGAGCCAGACATTTGCTCAATGTTTAAAGTACTGGTGTATGTGAGGCAAACTATGAGATTTCGATGTGGATGGACAACCTACAGCAACGCACCTGTTATATAAACAAAGCATCACAAAATCTTGTTTTATGGGACATTGTGTCAATCTTAAAATCAACATGAATGATTCATCGTGTTCTCTTCTAAATCCTGTATACAAATTTCTTTGACTCAGGTCGGGAAGAGTGGCAATGTCCCAGCAGGCACTACAGTGGACAGCACCATTACACACCCCTCAGAGTTTGACTTCTACCTGTGCAGCCATGCTGGTATCCAGGTGAGTCACAGCCCAGTTGCTTATTAGTTAATTTATCTGTTTGTCAGTTCAAGATTCACACATTTGCATTTCCTTCCCACAGGGCACAAGCCGTCCCTCTCACTATCACGTCTTGTGGGATGACAACTGTTTCACAGCCGACGAACTGCAGCTGTTGACTTACCAGCTCTGCCACACCTACGTGCGCTGCACCCGCTCCGTCTCTATCCCCGCACCAGCTTACTACGCCCGGCTTGTGGCATTCCGTGCCCGCTACCACTTAGTGGACAAAGACCATGACAGGTTATTAGCATATATTTATTACCTGGGACATTCTTATAAATTTAACAAATTAATTTGAATGCTTTCTGTATCATTTTTCTGTGTGCAGTGCTGAGGGCAGTCACGTATCAGGACAGAGTAATGGCCGAGACCCTCAGGCCTTGGCTAAGGCGGTCCAGATTCACTATGATACCCAGCACACTATGTACTTCGCCTGACGTCAACCAGCAGGAGACGCACTTCTACACTCCCTCTTCAATCTGTCTCTCTCTCTTTCTCTTCCTGTTTCTCTCTATCGCGTCTTCGTCTGCAGCAAAGCAGTTCTGAAGCCAGGGGGCCATCTGTCAGTCCAGTCGAAATTGGTCGGCCTCAGAAGAACCAACCTCTACCAGCAGTCCTGCACTGAGAGGCTTTTGGCCTCCAATGCACAGAGAGAGAAAAAATCAAATTGAGCCATTTTTAACCTTTCATTTTTGTTTTGATTTTGAATGTCTTTTTAATTTGTAATGTACACTGAGTGTGAGCAAACCTGCGCCATTGGTCAGGGCAGCTCTGGCTCTCTCAGCTAAGCTGGACTCTGTCTACTTTTACCTCAAGCCGCCATCGGCTGAATCTTGTCAAGTCTTTTGGGGCGGGTGGGGTGGATCTTGCATGTCGGGGTGGGTGGGGGTTGACTTGGATAGATTTGTTTCTCTCCTTTTTATGGTCGTATTTGGACTCCCTCCTCTCAGTCTTTTACAAACGAGGTGACCTGGGTATACATACCCATTACCCGCTCCCATTTTGTGTGCTCGTGTGGATGTGCGTGAGTGTGTCTGTGTGTGAATGTGGGTTCATGTCTCATGGCAGGCCACTGAATTGTAAAGGGAAATCTAGGAGCAAACTGCTGTAAATGCCTCTTCTTTTTTTATATTAACACACACATAGATATAAAAAAAATATATAAATATCTACAGCTCTATAAGCATATTCCACTTAATGATCTAACAGGCTTTCATAAGCTGATGGTTTTGTGTAGCAGTAGCATTACCCATAGTCTCCTCTGTGACTGTTGGGGTTGTCGGACCTGGGCAAACAGGGCTTGGTGCAGGTGCCATTCTTCCTGTGGCAAGACCGGAAATGCAGGTCTTATTCAGATAGTTATTTTAGAGGGTTGAAAGGTATGGCCATTGCACAGTTCCAGACGTAGCACAAACGTGCCGTCTGAGAGGCTAGGCTTGCAACAAACGGCACTCTCCCTTCTTTTATGCATTTATACATAAGATTCAAATCAGATTTGTAAGAGTTTAATATAAATGTTTTTTTTTGTGGTAAACTTTAACAGTTTGTTAGAGTAGATAATCGTTGTTCTCGTCGGTCCTATTGTTGATATTTGTTGATATCAGTTTTCTGCAAATCTGTCTCAAAATTAATTGATCCTGGAGTCATTGTGGTTGTTAACGGAGTTTTTTTTTTTTTTTTTAAATGCAGCTTAATTTCTTGTAACGTTGTGGCAATGGTAACAAGGGCACAAAATGCTTTTGTTTGTCCACTTAATCTTTTTTTTTTGTTTGTTTTAACTGATCAAATATTGAGTTTTAGCTCATTTCTGTACCAAGTTAATGGGGGGGAAAAAGTGGAGTGACAAATCGGAACTTTTTTGGGGGAAATCTTAGCAATGTTCCGCAGTTATATGAATTTTACACTTAAATTGTGTTTTACTTCTGTGTGTGTATATGAACTTGAATCTATAATATAAATCTGAATGAATTTTCTCTTGCGTATTAAAAATAGGACACCATACATTAAGACACACGAGCATAAGCACTGCCTTTGGACTGAACAGCAACGATGGTGCAGTCTGAAGGATCTCCAGCGTGCACGCCTTGTCGGGGGGCCGCTCTGCAAAAACCCTTTTGTAATAAACCATCCGTAAAGCAGCAGGTTTGCTATGAATGAGTTTGAGCACCAAACTGTCGTTGGCGTGGACGCTGGTCCCATGAAAGAAGAACAGGGAGTGGGCAAGGGCATCACATGCAATAAATTGAATTTACACGTTGAATGCTAAATGGGTTACTCGATGTCACAGCTTCCAGAGAATAACACATTTAAGTGTTAGGCATCTTTTTAGGCATTTTCACTAAATTGTTACATGACATTTAATTCCAGTTTGTATCATGATATCATTGCAAAGCAATATAACCCAAAATCTAGAACAATTTAAAAGCTGTAATCCTTTTTTGTCGATGTGGCTGTTTGTTGGATTCCTATTGCCATTTGTGTTTATGTACTTATTTTGCTTGTATCAATCAGTGGGAATGTGCATATGGTGGACTAGCTCTTTAGGCTATGTGGAAAATTTTCTAATTTAAACCGTGCTCGCCTGCATGCCAGAGTATTGTTCTAACCTCTTATAAAATATTTATTATGGCGCAGTTTTTTTTTTCTTGAGTAAATTAATACAGTGAGACCGTTTTGAGTAGCGATTGTTGTCCGGTCTCTTTTACAGGATTTAAAAATTCTCCAAAAATGTCAGTAACTTAGGGATAGAATCGGGGGCTGAAGGGGTGCGGTTGTCGGTCTTTGGGAGCTCCAACTCAAACGAGGTACTTTCTTCAATCACTGGGCCACTTAGACTGACTTCCTCACCCTTTCTTTCCGTCCTCATGCCGAAGAGGGGCCCTTTTACCCACTGTCTTGTTCCTTCTCTGTTCTCGGGCTCTCCAGTGCTGTGGCGCCGCCCTGGTGGCACCTCCACACATGCATTTCCTCTCTGCATGTGGTTGGCCCCAAGGGTCCACTGTACAAGGATTACCTCTTTAAACTTTTTTTTAAACCGTTCTCTGTCCCGATTTAAAGAGAGCATGAATTTTTTTTTTTATTCCTAATTGATTATATATGGCTTTGTTATTTGAAAAATGTGTATTGTAATTTAAGTTTTTGTTTCTCTTACTGGTGTGTAGCTTTTTTGTGCTGTTCTGAGCTGTGTGACCCGTCCGATAGCAATAGGGGCACTCTCTTTGACCTGCTGGGGAAGGCTCAGGACTCCTGTAGCTTCTCCTATCCGAGTGCCCCGTCAGTTGCTGTACTGCTTTGTGACATTTTTACCCCCCCCCCCACACACACTTTTTTTTAGCCTGCAGGGAATATTTGTGTTATTGTGCAAAGTAATAAATTGGTATTTTATGCCTATAACACACACCTCTGTCTCCTGTCATTATTGAGGTTCAAGAAAGGAAACCTTAAAGTCAGATTTTTGTGAATTTTATTGTACAGATATTAATCATTTTACAATCTTTAAAGTGTGTGTGTGTGTATATGTGTATGGAATGTTTTTAGAAATAGCTTACATTTAAAACCACTAGATGGCTACACTTACTTAGATCTACAAGGTAAACAACTTCACTGTTGTGATGCAGCACTATCCAGCTTAAATAGTTTTCCTTGCTAAATGTTTATGAATGTATTTCATATATTGATGTATTAATGGAACAGAACAACATTTAAATTCCCAGAAAATCTTGGCAGCTTTGGTCACCATTGATGTTTATCACATGGTAAAGTTCAGCTTGGATGCTCTACTTCAAACAACAACTTTTGTGTTCCACAGTAAATAGTAATTTATTAAGATTAAAATGAGGACACCCCCCCCCCCACACCCACAATTTATTTATTTATTTTTGAAAGTCATTCGTGAAGTGTATATACTAATGGATACTTACAGATCAGCTGTTGATATTAAGGTGTTCACATTTCTTTATTCTACAGTTTGCCTTTTTAAAAGCTGCATTCTTGTATGAATTCTACTTGAGCTTCATTGTGGGCCATCAGTCATTCGTCTGCTCTCTCTCTTTTGTGTACCCACTCTCTCATTTACTATGTCCTGTGCTGTTGTCATGACCACTGTTGCCAAGGAGAGGCAGCCACAAGAGAAAGGAAACTAAAGCCAGAGATCTTGTAGCCGTAATATTTAATTCATCACCTCAGACGCTAACGTTTGCATGTTATTGAGCAGAATGAAACAAAGGAACCGAGCAAAACGACAAAAAAACAAACAAAAACCATCCTTTGGAAACAACTTAGTAGTTGCTTAATTCTCTTAATGTAAGTTACAGTTTATATAGACCAAAAATAAATACATTTACAACACCATCGATTCCTCTTTAATCACCTTGCAAGGTAACCTTACATTGCTGTGATCGGATCATTTGTACCTTTTGTAAAATATCCCTTTACAACTTGACAGCCATGTAAATTTGCACTTCTGCCTAAAATGCTGTTACACTAAGAGTGCTTTTGAGAAGACGTGCATTACTGATGTTCTCCATCACAAAAAATGGACAAGCATACTGTTTCAGAGTGTGAGAATTTGGTGTTAGTCATCAGTCACCCTCAGAAATGCCCACAACCACAAACATCCTCACAAGCCTACTCTTTTAAAGCAATTTCTTTGTCTCATTAGGGGAATGGCAAACACTCTTTTGTATTGGCCTTTCAAAAGCAATGAATGCTTTGAGATGTATCATTGATGGCCCCTAGATTGTCTTTGTGTTAACTGATCCACTAGCAGACACCACTCTTGCCCTCCATCCTCTGTCTCACTCCATCTCCCTTTATATCCTGTCATCCACTTTTTTTCTTTCAGGATGAGAGTGGCTTTGCTCAACAGTGTTTCTAAAGATTGATGAGACTAGCACACTTGAAACACCTGTAAGGGTTATCGTGTCGCCCAATAAGCAATCTGTACTCTGACAGAAACCAACCAACCCGTGAAGGTTTTGTTGCAGGGATGAGGACATTGCTTTTGTCTTTGCCTATGTGGCCTGAAGCACAGCACCCTTTTTTGTGTCTGCTCTTGATATGACGAGCATCCAACCTAAAGAGCTTAAGAGGACAACGTATTTACTTTTGGCTTCTATCCGCACAAGTGTCACATCTGAAGAACTTTTCTTTTAACTTCACACGAAACTATTGGATAATTTACGAGGGCCTTTGCCATCATTCAGACTCTTGTTTAGGTTCTGTTTGACGTTTGTGTGGTGCTTGGAAGTAATGCATCTTTGACAGCCACTGCATCCACGTCACAGTATCAAATTCAATTGGTGTGACCTGTTCGGGTAAGGCAACACCGGACTGGGTAGCAACAGAGACACATGTCCCAGTGATAAGAGCAGATCTTTCTTTACCGAGAAGACATACTAAGTCCACCAGAGTGGTGCGAGACCAACTTCTACCCTCCGGACGTAGCCTGTGATGGTGGGACTCTCACTGAAGTTCAGTCAATCCCATATGGGTGAGTTAAGACAAGTGGCAGCAGTTCTTCAATTATTTATCACTTCAAAGAAAGACCAGGCGAAAGTGTACACCACCGTCTGAGAAACCAAAAGACGGACTAGAACGTGGCTGAACAAAACTTGGTTCCAAGAATTTTGAAAGACAAATCCTAAGAGGTCTGGCAAGGATCTTAGACTTCTTGCAGAAGATTGGGACCAAGTAACAGACTAGAACAAAACTTTGCTCTGAGAATTTAAAGACACTCCGAGAAGTCCAGCAAGGAACTTTGAAGGTGGACACGAGGTGGACTGACAAAACATAAGACCAGAAGAAGGACTGACCAAGACTTCTTGCTGAGGATTGGCAAACGTGCCAACCTCTTTGGGCAAGGAGGGCTAAAGCTATTATCTATAATTGGAGCATCTGCAAGCGGAAAAGTGTCGTCGAGTTTGTGGCCCGAGGAGGCGTGGTACTCAGAGGGTGGTGAGATGGTGAACACAGGTATGCAGCTGATCAGCTTCACCTTTGCTGTGACAGGCTGGGTGATGGCTATAGCAGTGACTGCACTGCCCCAGTGGAAGGTCACGGCCTTCATAGGCAGCAACATCTTGACCTCCGAAATTATTTGGCAGGGGATCTGGATGAACTGCATCTACCAGACCACTGGCCATATGCAGTGTAAGACCTACGACTCCATGCTAGCTCTACCGCCTGATATCCAAGCAGCACGAGCCCTGATGTGCATTGCTATCTTCTTGGGCTGGTTGTCCTGCACCGTTTCTTGCTGTGGAATGAAGTGCACCACCTGTGCCGGGGACGATCGCCATGCCAAGGCTGGCATAGCGCTGTCCGGTGGGGTGCTCTTCATCCTGACGGGCCTGTGCGTCCTAGTGCCAGTTTCCTGGACAGCAAACACTGTGGTGCAGGACTTCTACAACCCCAATGTTCCCCTCCAGCACAAGCAGGAGCTGGGTCAGGCCATTTACCTGGGATGGGCGGCAGCAGTGATTCTTATGATCAGTGGGGCAGTGCTGAGCAGTACCTGCCCACACATCGAGAGAGGAGGGTACAGACGTGGATACATAGGCCGCAGTTTTGCAAACTCCAGGCCTTCTGCTCCTGATCTGCCGAAGCCAATTACCACCAGTACCCTGCCTCTTAAGGAGTATGTATGATAGAGATAAAAAATGAAAGAAAATGTGGGAAGGTTTGGCTAAACGGATAATGATTAAAGGTGATTTCTGTTTCAATGGACGGATGCATTTTGTGTTACTGTCACTCTGATGATCATGGCCATATTTGCCATTTAAAATCCCATTTATCTGCTTTTTCTGTCATTGCTTATATATCGGACACATGTTGGTGCTGTTCACTCCAGCTCCTTTGTTAAATTGTCTGTAATATACAGATTGTATTTATTGTTATATTATTTGGTTTGCTTTTGTTTAGATGTGTTTTTATGTTTATGTATGTAAAGCACTAGTGGCACCAAAATTGAATTATAATTTGCTATTTGTTCAGTGGAACATTGGCAAAACCAGTGCTGTGAGTTGAACTATTAGTTAGTCAGTGGTAAAAAAAAAAAAAAGAGTATTTGAAAACTTTTTAATAAATTCTGAGTGCACCTTTAATTCAAGAGTCTAGTATCTAGAATTTGAAGCATAGTGTATTAGTAATATTTGTGGTAGTATTGCAGTGGGTCTACAATTTTCAGAAACATTCCTTTCCCTTGCTGCTTGTCACTCAGTCTGCATATTAGTGTATTTTCTCATATGAAGGCATTTAGATTAGTTTTTTTATTTTGTCCAGAAGTATTAACTGTGGGCTAACTGAACTCTTAGGTCCATTTTGCAGTGTCTTTTTCCTTTCTTTTTTTGTAAATGGTAATCTATCTTCTGTTTTGTAGACAACTGACAGCACACCCTGCTGTCCTTAGAAACAGTACACCCACTTATAGTATGTTGGATTGATGTGTTCATTGTGTTTTCTCTGTATCTATTTATTAAAATTGTAAACTTGAACCATTTGAGGAAAAAATAAAAACGAAGTGTATTGTGACATTCAATGACAACAGTGCATTTGTTTTATAAATATATATTAAAAAGCATAAATTAAATAACCACATTTATTAAAACAGACCACTGCTCTTACAATGATGCTAATATTCAGTCTTTGAATATTCAACTCAATGTCCATAGCAAAACTCAATTAATCCAGGAGTCTTGAGGTCCAACATTACTATACAGCTGTCCTTTTTTAAGGATTCTTCTTTGCCAACTGAGAACAACAGCCAACACAGGATACTGGATAAATAGCTGACAATCATTCAGTCTCCATGAAAAACGAAACTTGACACAATGCATCTAAAACACAGAAACATGAATGAACAAAATATATCATTAGAGACCAAAATCTCTCATTTACTGTTGTATATAATTGTATACATCATATGTACATACATTAATTTATGATTCTTATCAAATGTCACACAACAAACAAAATCTATGATTAATAGATGCAGCCAAACTATTACACAGTATCAGACTCTCTGTTTACACCTGGTATCAAAATATTAGATGCGTTTTATTATGGCCACTTGTGATAAGAAGGGAGCATCACAAAATGTTCTGGACCGCTGTTTACATGTGTGTTTAGTTCCAACCACTTGTAATCAGATCAGCCAAGAGAGACATTAATACCAGATGAAAATGGGGCCAAAGAGTGTAACCTTATCTACTCTAGGAAAAGAGGAAATACCTGCAATTCTCTCCTCTCCACTAGCTGAATGAAGAGATTCCCATCTCTTTGGTGCCGTTTCCATTAACGTAAGGTCACTGGGTGTCAGCGCCTGCAGGAGGTTCCTTCTCTGCACTAATCTGACCAGATGAATTTAGGATTCATTTCAAATAATGCATGTACCTAAACACACAGATAGATGAAGTATCATATTGATGTAAATAGTGGTCATGATGAGGAATGAGACTTAAAGGATACTGTAGGTGGTAACAGCGATCTGCATCTTGAAGCCACTCTAACATATCTGAGATGGAGGGACAGGTGGCTGATCTGGAGACACATCCAGCAATGTCAAGAGTGTCTGTGTTCTTCTCATAGAACTGGAAAACAGCAGACACCTGTTTACTGATGGCGTCCCGTACCCTCTGAAGAGCATCCCTAGAAATAAAGACCAAATGAAGCATTGTTTCTATGTGCATTTAAATTACAATCAAACAGGACTTACATTTTCTCAGCTAGCTTCCCCAAAACTGCATCCACAGCCAGTGACAGTTTGTAATGAAGGCGTTCTTGTAAACTCGGGAAATTGGAAAGAGGTGTGTTTGCAATCTGAACTTTTTTCAGGGTCTTCAGCTGCACTGCAAGGTTTCCAAGAGAGCTCATGAGAGGTTTACATTCAGCTGATTCACTGTCCCAAACGCTTTTATTCGCTTTTAGCGTCTCAAAGCATTTTTTGAGTTGTTGGTGCAGTGATAATAAAACATCACTGGACATGTTTTTTTTTTTAATTCAGTGACAGAACTTGAGAAACAATGTGAACGACGTACTTTTACATTCATATATACATATAGATTCATATAACTATACTAAATGCATCTATTTCAAAGGTTTCATTAATTAATCATACTACGCAAATATTTAAATATGTCTGATAAACTACAACTCGTATTGTGAGAGCGAATAAAATAGTCCTGTTTCCATCGTAAAAGTACATGTGATAACTGTGATGCGCTCCTTCCGGGAACATGCATCATCCACCAATCCGCTTATTTCTTCTTTAACCGTGAGAGTAAAACCCTCAACCATTGGTCAGACTCTTCGTTTAAGAAAGGCGATATCTTATTGGTCAGAGCACGAAGCGACATGCATGCTGATTGGCTTACTGGCGTAGTAGCGTTAATTTGAAAAGGCTCTTCCTAACTGCCGAGGTCCGCTACAGTGAGAGACACAGTTTCGACATAGACCGGGTTATTAGAGTAAGAAAAACAGAAATGCGCTTTTTAAAAATTAACTAGATATGTACCTAGTACTAATATATATGAGCGTAATCGCCGTGGGGTTGAAGAAATGTATCGTCTTTGTTTTTCAGGTTCATCATGGCACCGAGAAAACGCACCCAGAATGCTAAAAACAAGAAGAATCCCAAAACACCGAAACTGGAAGCTTTTCTGCTTGATTTTGACGATGAAGGTAAACTTTGTCGCTAGTGTCTGAATACTATTTTTTTCGTGTGTGTGTCCATGCGTTGAAAGCTTTACTCTTTGTAGTTCACACTATTGTTGAAAGACTGAAGGAGAAGACAAACAATCTTCTGAAAGATGCAGACAACCTTTACAAGACCGCTCTGATAAAGCTTCCCATGGCAGTGAGGAAACTGAACTGGATCGAGTACTGCAGTAAGGATTTTCCTCTGTTTATTCATGTGATATGTGCTCATATGTCAGTTGCTCTGTTTTTGACAAATGGTCGATGTAGCCTCTGTTACTATGGGGTAAAATAGCATAGGAAGGAAAACCTATCTCAAATGCTTTGGTATTGTCTCACGGTTCTTATTTTAAACTTCAGATATAGAGAAGCCAAAGTCCCCAGTGGATGATTCAAAGGTACTTGCATCAAACACGTTTGTTTGTTTGTCCATATGTTTACATGTTGTTAAATCAATCACTATTGGTCTTTATTGAAAGTGTTCTCTCTCTGATCAGGTGAGGGAGGAAGCTGCTCAAGTCGAGCTTGCTATTGCCGAAAATCATGTGATTCCCAAGTTTGCTGCCAAAGGTACATTTTGCATCCCCTGTCAGTTTGTTAAACCTTCTTGTATTTTCAAAGCTGACCTTCCAATTTGATCTGATTTACAGAAGCCAAAAGTGGTGCAAACTCAGAAGATGAAAACGTGGCGCCCCTTAAGTCTGCTGTCAAAAAGGTTTGCAGTAGTATGATCTTTGAAATCTACCTAGTAGGGCATTCAAATCATGTTGAAGTTAATATATTGACAAAGATGAGGATGTGTGATTGCAATATCTGTCTAGCAGTGGAAAAAAACTTGCATGATGTAAAAAAAAATGCATACTAAAATCTGGATTACCATTTTTTTAAAACATCGACGTAGGAAATTTTGAGGGCAGTGTGGTTCATGTTTACTTTGCCTTTTACATTTATGCATTTGGTGGAAGCTTTTATCCAAAGCAACTCACATTGCATTTGTCAGTATACACTGTATCAGTTCATGTATTTTTCATGCATAACCTTTATGTTGCTAGTGCCATATTCTACTGTTGAGCTACAGTTATTTGTTAAATAAAATGATTGGTAATACTAGGAGGGTCCTTGGGAAAATCCGGCCCCTGTTTGTGTGTACAGGAGCCTGATTTCCTTTCTCTCCTAAATATGTCTAATGTAGAAGAAAGCATCAAAGAAGGCCCCTTCTACCTCGAAGAAGGCCAGAGCTCTCTCCATCAGCAAACAGAGTAACACCATCCAAAGGTAAAGAAAACGTACAATCCGCTAATATTAAACACAGATTTTGACCTAACAGTGTTCTCTCACGGCATCCCAATATTTTGAATCCATATTTGCTTTTTGTACATAGGTCTACAAGAAAGCCTCTGATCACCCCTGCTAGAAGTTTACTTGAGTCTTCAATCATTGGCGCCACTCCGCTTATCACACCACGCTTTGACCCAAGGTAAATGCTTACACATAACATTATGTGGCTTTGATTGTGATTTGCTTGAATATTCATAACTTTTTAATAATTTATTGTCTTTCGCAAATGGCACATTTACAAAAAAACTAAACAAATTCTATTTACAAAATCCCATTTTAGTATACCAAAATAGATCTAGAATTACATAGTCCCCATCTATGAAATGTAAACACAATTTTTGCACCCTTAAGGTCAAAATAATTAAAGGTTTTCCAAGCTCATTCGATTAATGACCTTTTTCTAAGGGCCATTTGTGTAAATTTCTTTTCTGTTTGTCGTCAGATTGCCCAAGACTCCAGCACTGAGGCTTCCACATCACAGGGAGAAGGTGTACAGCATGTCTGTTAACGGCTCACCTATTGTTGGCAGTGGAGAGGACATTGTCATCAGTGTCCCCCTCGGAAATGGAGAGGTGGGTGATTTGCTGCCGCTACTAATGAAGTAAAACACATTGTGCATGTATGCATACATGACATGTTTTTTTATCATTTCAGTGCATTCAGCTGCTGGCCAGTGAGATGGACTCTGTGGATCTGAGTCAGCTGGATGAGAAGGCCTTGCGCAGTATCAGAAACCTGCAGGTATGTGTTGCTGTCACTGATCTATAATAGAGAACTGGATTGCTCATTAGGTCATATTGGTATTCCCATACATTCCATTGAATTAATAGGAAATTGAATGAATTGAATGAGAAATCCACCTAACAAGTCAGCGTTTTTAAATCTGAAGTACCCATGCACATTTGTACAATGCAGACACCCTCTGCATGTAAACGCTTGTTTGTTTAATGTCTCGAGTTTCCCCTGCTAATTAGGTATGTTCATATACATTACAGTAGTGAACATCAGATGAACATGATAAACATCACATGGACGAGATCCTCAATACATGTATAACAAATGACAAAGTGCTCATTTTGAAATCTGAATCCATATATATGCTTTGTATATATTTTGATATATAGAACATTTTACATGGAAACGCTAATGCTTGTAAAACGCCATATTTGCGTGATCTCGGAGATTATTCAGAGAAATAGCTGCCTACATACAGTACGGACTTAAAAGCATGAAACTAATCCAGTGTGACTGAATCGCTTCTGATCGGGAGATTTTTAGATCAGCGGTTTGCTTGTGACTCAATGGTTCTTTCTGCCGGTAGGGAATAGTAAGATGTTTGCAGTTTAGGATGCAATGAGCCATCCAGTCATTATATATACGGTAGATCAGTGGTTGATGTTAATTCGAGCTTCTAAGAAAGCATGTTTTTTTTTTTTTTTTTTTCACTGAATTGATTTTAAATTAAATTTACTTTAAATAACAGTTTTTATAGTGATGCCACCTTCTAAATCAGAATAAAATAAAATAACGTTTGTTTTGTTTTTCCCCCAATGCAGAATCGTCTCACAACTCTGTGTGGAACAAAGTGAACGCCCCGTCTCCAGTTCTGTGCAGCATACTGCATTGTAATATCACTTCAAACTGTCAGCATTGATTATTATTTTTTATTTTATATTATAACCGTGTAGATTTTACTTTTTACTTTCAGGCTATGTGCTATAGTTTCATTCCCATTAACTTTTAAAAGGTAAATGTAAATAAGATTAGTTGTGGTCATAATCTGTGTTGTAAAGCCTTTTGTAAATATGACTCTTAAATCCCATGATTCCACATCCCCGATGTCTATTGCTTTTCCTTGTCCTTGGTTTCTTTTGAGCTTTGTTTTTTTTTGGTGGATAATTAATCCACCATTAATAAGTATATGGTAACCAGTAGGTGTTAAGCTCTATATAAACAAGAAATAAATAAAAAGCCAACAAAAGCTGTATGATGGCAAAGAAAAAAAAACCATTTTCAATAGTGCGGTGTAGTAACTGATTACCTAATCCGATTTGGATTCAGATCAAATTACATAATCAGATTCCAAAAATGTTGTGCTTGTAATTAGAGTATATTATAATTTAAAATGCTTCTAATCAGATTATAGTTACTTTTCTATGGATTTCATATTCATACAGTGGCAGTAAATTATGGATGTCTGTACAAAAATGTTTCACAACTGAAAGACTTTGGGCTTGTCGTTGTTTTCATGTTCATAAATGTGTTTAATGCAGGACTTCCCAAACGTTGGCAACTCTTAAAAGATTATAAGATATTTAAAAAATGTAACAACATATTTCCATGTTTACAGTTTTCTGATGTTGGTTAATGGCAACAATAACATTCAGGTAAACAAATACAATATTTACATTAACACTGTTCAAGAGTTTTTAAACTACTTTTTATTTAAAATTTTTATGATTTCCGTATTTCCAATTCACTCTCTATCGACTAATGCATTTTCTGATGTTGACAGCAAAAAAAAAAAAAGCCAGCTAGAGAGAACATTGACTGAATGACTGTGAATCTTGAGTCATGAAAAATAGAAAGCCAATAGGCCTATGTTCTGTGAAATAAAGTGGAGTATGTTCTCTCTAATATGCATGAGCATGTTAGTTTCATTATTGTTCAAATTGAACAGGAAAATTTCATTTTTTGCCGTTCTTTAATTATTTGGTTTTGAATGTATGAATTAATGTATTTGTTTGTTTATTCATTGTAGTCTATTGTATTTTGTTCTCTCCTAAACACTCAAGCAAACTAAGTTTTCGGTATAAATGTAAATGTATTTTTAACACATATCCCTTATATATATATATATATATATATATATATATATATATATATATATATATATATCCTTATATATTATTGAATTATTATGATTTATTAATCATTTTTAAAATTATACTTATTTCAATTGAATATTTTTTCGTTCCTGAATATGTGACATCCGCTGGGATACCAGTGTTTGTACGTCACTAGAGGGCAGTGCGCACATACCCAAACAACACTATTGTGCAGAGAATCGTCCAAGAACAAAACAGAACAGCTGACTGCTGCACCTTTCCAAAGATCTCGGTCCGTTTAGTCATTATTAGAGTTCAAGAGCTTTAAAAACTTTTTTTTTTTTTTTTTGTAAAAAGTTATTTCAGTTGAAAAAGAAAGAGAAATAGGCCTACCTAACAAATGAATCACAGCTGATACACAAGCATGCCTTCCTTCTCTTTCTCTCTCTGCCTCCTGCAACACACAGCCCACAGTCTCCTCTCTTCCTCCGTCTCTGACCTTCAGGGTTGGGAAGAGCCAGTAAAAATGCATCCAATTAGTGCTTGTTAATGCACTGCCCTCATTACAGGAGAGAGCGGGAGATGAGTTCAACATCAGCTCCATACTGAGTCCTGTTGCTGCTAAACAGCTTCTGGCAGGCTGCGTCTCCTCCAGCACATTCATTCACGACATATATGTTCTACATCCACTGTAGACAAACTCACTGTGCCATTAAAGATCAGTGCTGAAGAACTGTGGCTTTATGGGATTGAACAGATGCTGTACTCACTGAGGCGTTGAGTTCAGATCCCCTGTTAGCAAACGTACGCTAGCGCACCTGCTTCATGAATCACATTCACACTGCTGTTATGCTTCAGCTATTGAGCTGGAAAATATTTTGCACCCTAGATACATGACTTGATTTACAGAATAATACATGCTGATGTAGTCCTTTGGACAAATAGGCCCTGTCCCAAATAGTGCTCTGGGTATTTTCCCCCCTAAACTAAATTTGTTTTTCATTACAAACAATTGTGCATCACATCAGAGCCGTGTTTTCCACAAATGCATCATCACCAAAAATCCAGAGGAGACGGGTGCCTAATTAGGCAGAGGGATGGAGGAAATTGGCAAATTTGTGGGTAGATGGATTGCCTTGGCACCGATCTCACCAGCCAAATGAATTCCTCTGTCTGCCCTGTCCCCCTTACAAGACCATCCGTCAAGTGGGTCAACTAATCGATTTATTCACAGCGTCTCAGTCTGCCATAGAGGCACTTCCTTCTCACTTAGTGGAGCTAGAATACAGCCACACAGAGTTTGTATGGTGTTGTATGAGCATACGGTTCTTTTGATTCATTGGAAGCATTTTGAATTGTGCTGAATATAAACAGTAAGTAACTGGCAGTTGGTTGAAATTTTACTTAGTACTTAAGCTTCCACTATATGGATCATGCTTTTAAAGGGTTAGTTCACTCAAAAATGAAAATTCTGTTATTAATTACTCACCCTCATTTTGTTCCAAATCCCTAAGATCTTTGTTCATCTTTGGAAGACAAATCAAGATATTTTTTATTAAGTCAAAGAGCTTTCTGACCCTGCATAGACAGCAATGCAACTGACACATTCAAGGCTCAGAAAGGTATTAAGGATACATTAAAATGTATGTGACATCAGTGGTTCAACACACACACATTTTCCACAAAAATATTAAGTAGTACAACACTGATAATAATAAATGTTTCTTTAGCACCAAATCAGCATAGTATATTGGAATGATTTAACTTTGCCATCCCAGGAATAAACTGGATGTTAAAATGCATTCAAACTGAAATTGTTTATTTTAAATTATTTTAAATTGTTAGAATATTTCACAATATCTACATCACAATATCACTAAATCTAGATATCTGAAAATGACAATGTTTAATATTTATTTATTTTTAAGTTTTAAAATGTTCGCCAACAGAATTTGGTTACACTTTATTTTACAGTGTTCTTGTTACAGTGTAATTATACATTTAAGTACTGAGTAATATTAATGAACTACAAATAAGGTTAGTGTTAGAATGATGGCTTGGTGTAGTGATGCTGCAGGTAATTATGCATAATTTACTGTTAATATAAATATATATAACATAAAAAGGACACTCTAAAATTAAGTGTTACCCAGATTTCTTTTTTTTATTAGCGCAGCTGTTCACTCACAGTTGTTTAAAGTGAGAAGTAAAACATGTATTGTGACGTGTGAAGAAAAATAGTTAAATATCCCTTTGAGTCAGCCATATTATTCCAAGAATGTTTAGAATATAAATTAAACCACTGTAGTTTCCATCACATAATAGTAATAATAAGAGAAGCACAATACATCATTTGAGATGTGCTGGAAATGCCACTGTGGTGGAAATGTTCTTTCTGAAAGAATGACCAAAAATGACAGAATTGTCCTTGTGCATGCATATGCTCGGTTGAAGATCGTTAATGTAGAGCTTCAAAAATATGGTATGGTGTTTCATACTTGGAATTTGTGCTCTGCAGTCAACCCATCCAAGTGCACACACAGCAGTGAGCAGTGAACAAACACACACACACACACACACACACACACACACACATACTGTGAACACACACCCGGAGCAGTGGGCAGCCAATGCTGCAGCACCCAGTGAGCAGTTGGGGGTTTGGTGCCTTACTCAATGGTCTCACCTCAGTTGTGGTATTGAGGGTGGAAGAGAGCGCTGTTCAAACCCGCGAACTTTGGGTTACAACTCCGACTCTCTAACCATTGAAATGTGTGTTTATTTTCTAAACGTCCAATTCTAAATCTTGTTGAGCTCAGTAAACAACTATTGGTTGCCATAGAGACAACCCAATGGTTTAATTATGTGGTGAAATGTCTTGCCCATTTGTTGACCTCAGTAATTATAATAGAGCCTGACGTTCCCATAGATCTGAGGCTGATGATACTGCACCAGTCTGGGCACGTACCCTCTGCCAAATGGTCTGAGCCTTAATAGTGTTTTGATGGGCCACCCCTCTGTCACCACAAACCCGAGGTGGTGCAGAAACAAGGACATCTGCTGCCAGAAAGTCATTCTCCTTTACAATCGACTTTGCAAATTAATGTAAAGGAGCCGTCTGCAGACTCTCAGGACATGTTTTGCCCTTTTGGCACGTCCAATATGTTGTTTTATCTGTCAGCAACACTGAATAAGCCACGGAACATCAAAGAGACAGAGGAAGGCCCTCAGAGGTTCTGATACAGTACAACAGAGCTCATGCTAATACTTCTATGCCAGCCTCGGTCTCCGAGGACGTCCTATTATTTGAGAAATGTGAACCGTGAGCAGGCAAATTAGCATTGGTTTTTATTTTTTGTTTCATATTTTGCGTAGGTTTGGATGACAAACATCCTTACCTTGACACTGAGAATGAAATTAGCTTAAAAAAAAGTATTTGCAGTCTTTGAAAAAGCTAAGTCTCGTTAGGTCTGCAATTGGGCTTTGGTTCATAGCCCTCTTTCTCTAAAGTGCCTCAATAAAGTCTATCACCTTATTTGCAAAAGTAATATGGCCCAGTGCGATCCCAAATTACATATAAATGACACAGCAAATTGGAAAATTAGGAGAAGAGGGAAGGGTAATTTGCAAGCAAACAGGGTAAAACCAATTTATTAGGAGAGAAGAGAAGAAAAATAGCCATAGCTACTGTCGTCCATAAAAACATCAGACTATCATTCAGACTCGCAGGTTTATCTCTGAAATCCTCCTTTGGGTCAAATATATGAATGTCTATTACCATTGAGAAGGATGCTGTTTAAATTAAACTGAATGATTTTGTGATTAGTTTTGTCAATTTTTTTTTTTTTGTCAAATCTTAAGGAAAGGCCATTAGTGTTTATTCTGACTGTGTTCTGTCACTTGTGTTATTTGGCACTTGTCCTTCACCAGTCATGCTTCTAAAGCGAGGGTCAGATGTCAGGTGAGGACACGTCCATCAGAAGCTGAAAGCATCTTTTAAATCAGCTTCATAGTAACTTCATAATATAGCACCAAAAAGTATTTAGATATTCACAGACCTGGTGTTGTGAAAAGATCTAGAATAAAACTTTTTATACAATAAAATTTATACATTTGTACAGTTTAATAGTTGGGTTCAGCCATCATTTATGCAATTTTTAAGTGCATGAAAAAATAATCTGTGTGTGTGTATGTATGTACCTGGTATTCCCTACATTATGATCAAATGTCCCCACAAGTATTATAACAGTACATTTTGACCTTGAGGGGACAGTTTTTTTGGTCCCCATCAGGAAAATAGCTTATAAATCATACAGAATTAAGTGCTTTGAAAATGTAAAATAGAAAGTTTCTTGTGAGAGGGAGGGTTAGGGTAAGGGGATAGAAAATACAGTTTGTACAGTATGAAAAAAATATGCCTTTGTGAAAAATGATTGAAAAGTGATTGAATCCATCATACAATATACATAAAAACCAATGTCTTATTAGATATATAGGTATACATAAAATAAATATTATTATTAGAAACAAAATAAAATTGATCATGATTATTTTTATTTATGATTATTTGATCATGTAATACCATGATATTTATGCAGATTTATTGTCGGTATTGAAAACAGTGTTGCTGCTTAATATTATTTTGGAGTCTGTTATATGTTTTTCAAAATATAAACTTTTCTAAAATAATAAACCTTTACTATCACATAAAAAAAAAAAAAAAAGAGCATATCCTTGCTAAAACTATCCTTGCAAACTTTTGAATGATAGTTTGTACTGTTGTAAAATATTTCTATTTTGAGTGTCTGTTCTTTTTACCTATTTATTCATCAGAGAATCCTGAAAAATGTTCCAGGTTCCAAAAACATAAAAAAATTTAAAATGTAAATTAAGCAGCACAACTGTTTTCAACATTAATAATAAATCAGCATTGATTAAATAAATTAGTCAAGGTGAGAAAAGTGTGTTTAAAAGTTTATTTCTATAAAAGTCCACAAATGGCCATACAGTAGTTGCATACAGAACAGAGGTAGTCATACAGGTAGATGCTGTTTTTTGTTGTTGTTGTGATGTTTGTTCATAGTTCAGCTGAAATGCTGACCTTACTCTTTTGAGGAGAACAGCCAGCGCAGCCTTCACGCTTCTGTGAACCTCCAGGTCCTGAAAAAGACAGTTTTATATAGTACAGGTCAGTCCAAAAACACTTACACACTCCAGAAGCAGCCTATATTTATTAAAATGCCGAGACAGATAGTTGGATATTGTTCAGTTTCTGCATCCTGCTGTGGAGCGCTATGGTCTATGTTTCTGACAGCGGTAATGATACCCAGAGCATTTATAACAGCCATTTGACTTTGTGGGGTTGCCATGTAGAAAAAAGCAAGCGGAAGTGCATTGCGAATAAAGATCTGCCTTCAATGCCACATTTCAATCAAAGCTCAAAGCAAAAGCAGTTTTTAGCTGCACACCTGCGGTCAAAGTGCTTACTGCTGGCACAAATTAGCATGTTGATTTCTTTTTCGAATGTTGCAAGCTGCTGTTAGTCCCTCAAACCAAAGCAGCTAAAAATTGGTCAAAGCAAGCACTGAAGCCAAATGTGTAATTTGAAGTAGTGATAGCCGTAAACATACCTTCATTATCATTCAAACACATTCCCACCATATAATTTAGGCTACCATAGCCAAAATTACTCATTGTGAATATAACAAATTAAATTGTATAGTTTTTTTTGAAAACAGAATGACAGTTTTTTATATATATAGTTTATGTAAGGAGTAAAATTTGAGGTTAAAATGATATTCTATAACTTTAAATAAGATCTTTTAAATAAGGGCCCTTCACACAGAATGTGTTTTTGCATTCCTTTGAGGTGATTTTCTATTGTTTTTCTGTGGAAACATGCAATAGTTGGCCGTCTTTGATGTTTCACTCATTTTACATCTTTTAAAGTGACTCACACATGACACATCATTCTATTCTAAAAATGAAAGTAGCTAAATTATTTAAAAACACGTTTCTTAACCTTGCGTTTTTTTCCATTCCACTGCCCAGGAAACATTTGAGCAAAATGTTTGTATTGTCATCACAGTTATGGTGCATTCATGTTTTTGCATCAACAAATGCAAGAACGTGTTGTTGCCACTGATCTATAATAGAGAACAAATAGTCATATATAGATCGGTGGTTGTTGCTTTTAAAAAGGGAAGGTCTTGAGATTTCTTTTTTCAAAGTTTAACTTCATTTACCTTGAGTGCCACATTTTTAGAACACTTTCATGGACTTATACATCAGCTCGTAACTTTATTAGTAATTGCAGTGTGTTTTTGGCTTTTTACCGTTTTTCTAAGTAAATGTTCTTGATGCACATGATTAACAATAGTTCTCACTTTTTTAAACACAAAAATGTGTTCTGTATCAATGGACCTTGACTCTGTTTCATAGACTGCCACTGTCATGACAGTAATTGTGTCTTTTGTAATATATTATGAGCCATTCTCACTATTTTTTGCAATGAAAAACGCAAGATACATGCAGTGGATGGGTCATTCTATTACCAATCTGGATAGTAACTTTCTTAGTAATTGAAACAAAATGCTCGATTTAAATTACAAGAACAACCTTTGCTGTTTTAGTATGTTTAGACATGACAAAGCAAAAAAGTGAAAATCTGCCTATTATTCTCTGTCACACCTCTTGAAATAACTATTTGTGTCTTCTTCTGGAGTCTCTATGCTCCATATATGGAGGCTTCACAAGTTGCAGACGGACGGCGTGTGTGAGTCCAGAGAGTTTGAGGTCCCTGGTCTGAGGTTTCTGACCATCAAATGGGCCCCGTGGGTTTCGTTCTAGAACCAGCTCCTCTCAAACCATCTGTCAGCCTGTTCCTGATACCGACACCAGGGAAACCTGTCCAGTCAGTAAGTAAAGGGCAGCTATGTTGGATCACAGCCATTCTTATGCTGGCCTTGTAGCAGCATATTGTACTGCTGCACTTTTTTTTTTTTTGGTTAATTTGTACAAAAAATGGATCAATATGTTTTTTCATCTCTCAGCAAGACGTCTTATTCAAGACTGATGTTGAAGCAAAAATTTGATAAATATTTCCTTGAAGGTTCTTAAAAGTCTGTATGGAGGACTTCTAGTTTTTCATTCAGAGTTGAATCTAACAGGAATAAAATGAAAGCTGATGCTACAGACAGAAAAGATGGCTGGCATATGCTCACTTTCTTTGTAAACATCGGGGAAACATATCATAAAGACTTTCAAGTATCAAAATGATGCCACACTTAATAATGGATGTTTTTCTTTTTCAGAAAGTTCTTCGGATACTGTTCAGACCGAAGGCCCCCAAAGGCCTGTATAAATCTGTAAAAATGTAATCGATAGAGCGGCAAGTTTAGCTTTTCTCTCAATTTGCCAAGTTTCTCTCACTCAAACTGGGAAGGGCATTTGTAGTTCCCAGCATGCTTTGCATTGGGAGTAAATGTTGATTATTTTTAGAGTGCTTTATAAGCGTTTTTTAGCAAGATGAAAAAGAGGGAGAGTTGATAGTGTTTAATGTCTAACATATGTTTTGTTAGCACTGAATGATGTTAATAAAAAAGGTTATGTAAAAGGAATCATTTCAGGTATATATATATATATATATATATATATATATATATATATATATATTAAGTAATGTATATTCAAAGCACTTTTTAATCAGGAAAGATCCCCTTATAAAGCGTTTATTATTGCATTTTATACACACTTTGGGAATGTTAATTCAATAATAATAATTTACCTTTTTTGTGATGCAATGTCTTGTCTTTTACTAACATTCTTTGAAGTATATATATTCTTTGAAGTATATATATATATATATATATATATATATATATATATATATATATATATATATATATATATGTATATATATATATATATATATATACTTCAAAGAATGTTAGTAAAAGACAGGGACATGCATCACAAAAAAGGTAAATTATTATTATTGAATTAACATTCCCAAAGTGTGTATAAAATGCAATAATAAACGCTTATATATATATATATATATATATATATATATATATATATATATATATATAACAAACTTATTATTATACTTTAGCATTTTCATAATAAAACTGACTCTTTTTCAGACTCTGCTTTGACACTGTGCTTAACCTTGAAACCATAAAATGGATGCTTTCATATTTTTTTGTTTCATTCAGTGATACACTCTACATTAAAAATTGTCATTGCTGCGTTCACTGCCATCGATAAAGGATAAAGAGTAAGTTTCTTTACCACTAGTGCTGAAGCCTTCCATTTCATGAACATGGAAGAGTGTACAAGGTCTATTGCTTCAAATTTCCCTTCGTGTTCCCTCTTCAGATCTGTCATGGCCTTATCTTGCTCGGTTATCTATGATCAAAGCAATAAACTGGCTTTACTGCGGCTACACCACAGACATCAGTCAGCTTTGCCTGCGAGTCACTTTTATTGCAAGCACATATCAGAGCATCCCCACTCCTTACGTTCTTACCAGACATACTGGAAGATAACACTTCCACACTAACCAGGGAAACCAAGAGGAATTAGTGGAGGCTGTTGGACGAAAAATTTATCATTTCAATTAGAGGTGATGATAAACGAACGATTCTGCCACGAAAAGTTCAGCTCTGATTTGACAGAATTACAATGCATATGTATTATCCTTGCCATGTATCTGTGAGGTTTGAGGGCATTGTTAAAGTCTTACACACCTAAACAAAGCATCAAACAATATATATGAGCACACTGAGGGATATTGTAAAAAATGGCTCCATTTAAATCAGTCTGCCAAGGTAATGTTGCCATTTTCTGCTGTACTACTTCTGGGGTTTTAAAGATAGGGCTGGTTGGTTTTATAGATAGGCCAGGCATCTCAAAATTAAGCAACCTGAAAATGACCTAAGCAACCTTCTCATTACTAATATTAAATCGTGTAGTGAAAGATGCACAAAGCTTGCTGTTCTGACATGAGTATGGAGACTTGGAAATGGAAATCTTGGCAAATTGGGGTGACATGAGGTGACTTTGTTTATTTTGGCAAGGATGCAGTTCTCAGAAAGAATGGATAATGCATAAATTAGGATGAGGCATGGATCTGGATTGCGGGGACCAGCTTCACGCCTCAGCACGTGTTTTCTGGGATGGTGTGATGGATGGGGTGCTGCATGGTGAGCCGGTCTTTGCGTGCCCGACATGCGGCGAGCAAATTAAGAACGGTGACATATGAGGATGAAGGTCACCACTATCTTTGAGCGAAGTGCTCAATCTTAAGTGTGAAAGTGAAAATTCTTCTGCCAGAGCACATTATGAAGAGAAATTATGCAAACTTAGCCTGTTGTGAGGCTCGCCTGTTGATGTTTTTGTCACAGTTTTTTTCCATCTTTGTTTAAAAACATACATAAACATTCATGGTATTTATACTTAGGATTTTTTTTTTTTTTTTACATATGTTTTTATATTGTTCTATATTTATCCAATCAAATTCTCCCAGAATGCTAAAACCAGCCTAAGCTTTTACCAGCCTTTTAGCTTGTCATCCAGATCATAACTGTTCAGCAGGCTGGTTTTAGAGAGGTTTTTGCCACTTGTTTAGCTGGTCAGGCTGGGAGATCAGGTGAAACAACCATCTAAACCAGTTTGACCAGCCTAGTCAGGCTGTGAAACTGTGTAATCATGTTTTGTCCTGTATTTCAAAATTTCTTTATGACTGAGTGAATTGAACCATGAGAAATCGGGTCACCCTACAGTTAATCCAATTAGGCTACATTGTAAAGTCCTTTTATCTTTAGCCTATTGGCTATTTTTATGTGGGGTGTAAGATTGAAGCCCAGTTGCTAAAGTTATTCTGTATCATGTAAAATCCTATTGATTTATCATTTTCCCATAATGGAGATATAACAACATAACAATTTAGAAAATATTATACTTGACATACAATAACAATCAATCTTTTGATGCGTATGTTTTTGGCAGTTGAGTCAGAATCGGCGATACCCATGTTTGAATTAATCATTTGGTATAAAATATAATATCCAAACGTGCCTGCCAAACAATCGGAATCGATTCATGATTCAGTCTGAATTATACAGACAGTTCACTTAATCATTTGGTGCACGCGTTCTCTTGCAGTAAACAGAGTAGCCTACAGGTGTATCTCAAAAAATTAGAATATCATGGAAAATTAGACTATTAAATTTTAAGCTTGATTAGTTTGATTAATTTTGAGTATAAATACTGGGTACCTCTTGGGCTAGTTTATAAAATGTAACCACAATTATGGGAAAGACTACTGACTTGACAGTTGTCCAAAAGACAATCATCAACACCCTCCACAAGGAGGGTAAACCACAGAAGGTCATTGCTGAAAGGGCTGGCTGTTCACAGAGTGCTGTATCAAAATATATTCATAGAAAGTTGAAGTGTGGTAGGAAAAGGTGCTCAAGCAACAGGGATGACCACAGCCTTGGGAAGATTGTCAGGAAAAGACGATTCTAGAACTTGGGAGAGATGCACAAAGAGTGGACTGAAGCCGGAGTCAGTGCATCAAGAGTCAACACACTCAGTCATCTTCAGGAAAAGGGCTACAGCTGTCATATTCCTAGAATCAAGCCACTCCTAAACCAGAAAAAATGTCAGAAGCATTTCATCTGTGGTAAGGAGAAAAAGAACAGGACTGTTGCTCACTGGTCCACAGTCCTTTTTTCAGATGAAAGTAAATTTAGCATTTAATTTGGAAATCAAGGTCTGGAGGAAGACTGGAAAGGCACAGAATCCAAAGTCCAGTGTGAAGTTTCTGAAGTCAGAGATGATTTGGGGAGCCGTGGCGTCTTCTGGTGTTGCTCCATTGTGTTTTAACAAGTCCAAAGTCAATGTAGCCATCTACCAGGAGATTTTGGAGCACTTTATGCTTCCATCTGATGTCAAGCTTTATGGAGATGCAGATTTAATTTTCCAGCAGGACTTTAGCACCTGCCCACAGTGCCAAAACCACTTCCAAGTGGTTTGCTTACCATGATATTACTGTGCTTGATTGGCCAACCAACTCACCTGACCTGAACCTCACAGAGAATCTATGGGGTATTGTGAAGAGGAAGAAAACAATATAGAGGAGTTGAAGGCCGCTATTAAAGTAACATGGGCTTCAATAATGCCTCAGCAGTGCCACAGACTGATCCCTTCATGCCACACCGCATGGAAGCAGTAATTCCTGCAAAAGGAGCCCCAACAAAGTATTGAGTGCATAATTAAACCTGCTTTGGAGATCTAGAACATTTCTGTTTTGTAAATCTTTTTTTGATTGACCTTTGAGAAAATTTTCACATTTTTTGAGATACAGAATTTTTAATTTTCCTAACCTGCAAGTTATAACCATCAGAATTAAAGAAAACTCTTGAAATATTTCAGTTTGTGTGAATCTAGAATATAAGAAAGTTTGCTCTTTTAAACTAGATTACAAAAAATAAAGACCTTTTCCATGATATTCAATTTTTTAGATGCACCTGTACATCCAGATCGTTGAATGAAGTGGATATTTATCGACTACAATCCATCGAAATCAAACCTAAAAATTAATCCTGTTATTTACCAGCGAAGAAGATGGACTTTATTCACTGGCATGTAAACAACTCCATATTACATGTAAAGACATTTTCTAAAAGATTTAAAACACTATAGTACACAGAAAAAAAGTACAATATTTTAATGAAAATATTACTTCATTTTGTCATAATTGCAACTTCAGTTATTTAAAGTACAGAGTACAGACTGTAAAACAAACCATTGAACTTTATTGTTTTGAAGTTTCTTGGAACATTTCTTGGGACATAAACACATTTGCCTACTCAGCAGTTCACCCTCATTAGAAGACTTCCCAGTGTTCATAAATGTGTTTATTATTTAACCTAGACAAATATTTGCTTGCATGGCAAACTGAATGCTTACAGTTGTGTGATTGTTTGTTTGTTTATTTCACATCGAAGTCACAGTAAATCAATAATGATGGCGCATGAGGCACTGGGCCCAACTGGAAACCCATCTGTCATTGCAGTGAAAATTGTGTACCCTGTCAATGTATACATTTTCATATATGTGCTCTGTTGCTTTAGCAGATGTCTAATGCACACATCTTGGGCCTCTCCCTCAGCGCCCACCCTCAAGATGTAATAACACCAACTCAGTGAGATAAAGGAAGCAGATGAAGGAATGGGGGCATGTCATTCCTTAAGAGGAGAAACCTCCAAGGCGTCAGCAGAAAAAAGATGCTTGCTTTGTTTCTTTCGGCTATTCAGCACTTTTTGAGCAGATGTTCTGTTCTCATATCAGTGGATGTGTATTTCCTTCCCCAGATGAGGCTGAGTTGTAGTCACAGGTAAGCGGGCAGCCTTTGCTGATGGTGTGTTTACTCTGGATCTCGGTCTTACCGTGTGGAGTGGAGTGGTGTGGGTGGAGTTTGAGCTGGGCTTTCATTAGTGCTGAAGAGGTAGTTCAGGGGCTCCAGAGGGTCCAAATTAGATAAACATACAAACACTCAGCAACTGCCTCTCCTTCTGTTTCTCATTCTATCTCTGTTTTTTTTGTGTTGCTTATTTCTTATTATGTTATCTTGAGCTTATGGCTTGAGATTATATTCATTTTTGTGACCAGCAATATATGAGCTAAAGACCTTTCATGGTTGTAGCACTGTACATTTTTATTTAATAACCTGTATTCAGAACTGAATTTTTACTTATTTAAAAAAAAAATATTTTCATTTTATTTGTTGTTTTATTATAAAGATCATTATTCTTGCTTCGACTGGTTTCCATGTTTTATGGGGAAATTTTACAGACATAATGGTTAAAATACTGTACAAATTGTTATTTCTGTCCCCCATACTCTACTATACCTACCCCTCACACTTAACTTTCTGCAGTTTTGGATTTTTAAAAAAATTAAAAAAAAATGATTCTGTATGATTTAGAAGCTCATTTTAGAAAATGTTCCCCCAAGGTCAAAAATACACATGCACACACACATATAATTTAATTATTTTTTTATAGTCTACTGTGCATTTTTTTTAATGCAGTAAAACACTAATAGTGTGAAATATTATTGCAGTTTGAAATAACTTTTTTTATTTTTTATTCCTGTGATGGCAAAGCTGAATTTTCAGCATCATTACTCAGGTCTTCAATTTTACACGATCCTTCAGAAATCATTCTAATGTACTGATTTCCGGCGCAAGGAAATTTTCAAACAGTTGTGTAGCATTTATTTGAAATATACATATTGCATACTGCATATTACATATTTTGTAACATTATAAATGTATTTATTGTCACATTTGATCAATTTAATGTGCTCTTGGAATTTAACCTCAATTAATAAGTAAGTAAAATATATATTTTTTAAATATATTTTTTGTGACCCCCTTCTAGAATCAGGCATGTGATTCTAAAGACAAAAAAGAAGGAAAATTGGACACTTAAAGGAGCATTTCACCCGTGGGAACATTGATCTTCATTGAAAGTGGGTCATATATGTAGTCGAAATTTATTAAAACTTTTGAATTTGGTGCCTTTTTGACCGAGTTATTACAGAAAGTAACTTTAGGGCTCATTTGTATGTAAAACCACAACTCCCACAATGCAACACATTTGCACAGCTCCACAAGCCACTCCCACTAATCCAGAACACCGCTGTTAGGCGATATTGTCTACAAGACATTGAGGACACAGTTAGCGATGTATGGTATTTACGTGCCACTGTAGTAAACAATGCCACAGTAAGCTTTTTGTGCATTAAAAAAGGTACTGCACAAACAGTTTACAGTTGACGTTACGTAACTTATTAACCGGGAATCATTTCTTGATAATAATGCTTGAAGAAATTGTGTACATTTCACGAAATGAATAATAAATAAAATTGAAACACTTATTTTACAGTTAGACGTCCATTTGTCCCTGCAGGCTTCGGCTGGCGTTTCCAGTTTACCTTCGGAATTCTGAAGTATGTCTCCAGGACGCCTCTGTCCATATGCGGGGCGAAACTAGGATGGTTCACAACGCAAACATCCGTGTCCTTGTCTGCCTCAGACATTTCTTCGAGGAGAAATTGGCATCTTTCAAATTCTTGCAGCAGAAGGACTCGAGCTCTGTGTCCGTAGGCGCACAACGAGAGCACAGGCTCGAGCACGCCCGGGCTCCTCGTACGCGACAGGCAGGTCTCCGGCCTCGGCTGCAGCCGCCGCCTCCTGTTCATCCATCAGCCTCAGCTGCTCTGCGCTATATTGTGGCTCGTATAGATAGCCATGAACATCTGTTTCGAGCAACAGACTTTGAAAATCCTCTTCTTCCGTATCATGAGTTGTTCCTCCAGCCATTCTCGTAAATCTGACTCCATAAGCACTTGTTAGCTTAGCTACATAGCTTCCAAACAAGATGGCGGATTTTCATTTTCGTTTCTGTAAGTTTAGTCCCACCCACTGATCTGTAATAGGCCTGTAGGGTGAGTGGGTCCCATCCCCTGGAATAATAATAAGCTAGTGTCTGTAGTCTCTACACTTTTCAATGAATTTTGACTTCCTGCTTATTATGACGCAAAATGACGATTTTTACGTCATAATAAGCAGGAAGTAAAACACTTAAATCCTTATTTCTCCCATCTCAGGGAAAAACAAAGGAAAAATCCACGATCATTATAATATATGACTGGGTTTCTAACAATACAAAGCTAAATGCAAATGGGTGAAGTGATCCTTTAAGCAGCAAATCAGTATATTGATTTCTGAAAGGTCATGTGACATTGAAGACTGGAGTAATCATGCTGAAAATTCAGCTTTGATAGCAGCAATCAATTACATCCCTAATAATTTTTTTTTTTTTTTGGTGATTTAAATGGGTGGTTGATTGTAATTTAATTTTTTTAATGTTAGTCAGTTTGTAATGTTGCTGTTTGCGCATAAACATTATCTGCAAAGTTGCAGCGCTAGAAGTTCAATGCAAACGGAGATATTGTCTTTTAAAATTCTGGAAGTTTAATGCCTACAAAACAGCTGGGAAGGGACTACAATGAGCTTCTGCCCAGGTCCGTTACGTCACTAACCTGGTCCCGGGAACATGCAACAAAGGGGGCGAGACCATGTTCTGCTGCTTTAGAGAAGAGGAAGAGAGAACTAGGGGTGCATGTAAAAGTCTGTGCATATATGAATCACAATACTGTCTTCTAATGATTCTAATGGATTCACAAGTTTCAAAACCAATGTTCTAAAGCATCGGTTCTCAATCCTACACTTATTTTCACAAAGCAATGAGAAGCATTATAAATGGACGTGTGTACGGTTGCTGTGCTGTATTAAAGCTTTAATCAAAATAAAACCGTATATTAAAATGTCACAGAATGAGTAGCATTTAGAAACAACATCGTATCTAAAAGTATTAGACAACGACAAACAAACATACCATTAAGAGCCGTGCTTGCACAGGTTCTGTGCGATCCTCTTCATCAATATTCTCTGCATCTCAATCGGGCTCAAATTGATAAGCAATATAGAGGACGTCATTGCAATACATCCACAGCACATTCTGAGTTTGAGAGGGGCGGGATGATCAGATACGCTCGAGGTGGTTTAGCGAATCACAACACACTGAGCTAGCTCTCAAAGGCCTCAATCACCTCCTCACCAGTCTGTGCTGCCATCGAGATCCCTGCATCATCCACCATCAACCCTGCCTGGTAATACTTCTCTAATAAACATCATTTACTTGCAACTGCTTCCTGTCCTTAATTCAAACGTGACAGAACGATCTGACAACCAATGGAAGCAGCGAGTAACCCATCATCGGCGTTGGAAGAGTTCCTCAGCGCCAGTGCTCGAAGGATGGACTCCCAGGAATGGAATCTTAACGACACTGGTTGCGCTGTTCAGGTTTTGGTGGCGCAGGTTTTCTGCGAGCCCCCATTGGGCCGCTCACACCGCCCGTTCCTCCCACACCATCGGAGACCCCCACCCAGCCGGAACCACGCCTTCCTATTCTGGAAACCTACTCGGGTGAGCCGAATTTCTGTAGAGCTTTCTTAACACGATGCGATATGCACTTCTCTCTTCAACCCAGGACCTTCTCCAACGAACAAGCCAAGGTGGCGTTCGTGTTGACACTGCTCACCGGGAGGGCGGCATTATGGGGAACGGCGGTGTGGGAGAATCAAGATCCATGCTGCGCCTCGTTCCAGACACTCTCCGCTGAGATAAAGCGGGTCTTTGATTGAGCCGTCGCCGGGAGAGAGGCGGCTAGGAAGCTAGCCGAATTACGTCAAGGAGAGAGATCAGTTTCAGACTTTTCTATCGTGTTCCCTGGCGGTGGAGTGTCAATGGAACGAGGAGGCTGGCTGACCGCGTCCAGAGGGAGATCTACGCCCTGGACCTTCCGACCTCACTCAATGGGCTCATTGAGCTGGCACTGAGGGTAGATGCACGACTAACATGAGTAGAACGACGTAACCTACCCAATCCCACACCGAGAGCCCATACGGATGTTCCGGATGTTCCGGATGCTCCTCCCGGTAAGACTAAGATGGTCAGCACGACTTCACGACTGTCAAGCACTTCTGGACTCCGAGGCTGAAGGTAATTTCATGGACTATGCACTCGCACACAGACTTCAAATTCCCCTCAGACCCCTCACTCACCAGATCATGGTTCATGCCCTCAATGGACAGAGACTGCCGGTCATCTCACACATCACTGAAAACATTACCCTCATCACATCAGGCAACCCCTCAGAAATCATCTCATTCTACATCCTTGACTCTGCCCTTGCACCCATAGTACTTGGTCATCCCTGGCTCCTCCGTCACAACCCCAAAATAGACTGGCAATTGCATTCCATCCTGGCCGGGAGTAACAAGTGACATGAGTCTTGTCTAGTGTCTGCTTGTCCGTCTGTTTCTATGTCTGTGTTTCAGAAGGAAGCAGTGGATTTGTCTAACGTGCTCGTGGAGTACCTCCACCTGAAGGAAGTGTTCAGTAAGTCTTGTGCTGCTTCTCTCCCTCCGCATCGTCCCTATGACTGTGCCATAGATTTACTGTCAGGTAAGTCTCCGCCTAGAGGCAAATTATATTAACTTTCTGACCCAGAAAGGGAGGCTATGGAGAAATATATTTCTGATTCTCTATCTTCGAAGTTCATCCGCCCTTCCTCTTCTCCAGCGGGGGCGGGGTTCTTTTTGTGGGGAAGAAAGACGGATCGCTGCGACCTTGTATTGATTACCGGGGACTGAACAACATCACGGTAAAGAATACTTACCCGTTGATGTCTTCAGCATTCGAGAGGTGATTTTTTCCTCTTCTCTCCAGGAACATGTGCAGCACGTTCGACGAGTGCTTCAGAGGTTGCTAGAGAATGGGCTTTTTGTCAAGGCGGAGAAATACCCTTTTCATGCACAGTCTGTTCCGTTTCTTGGGTATATCGTGTCGACTGAGGGAATACGCATGGATCCTGAGAAGGTTAAGGCTGTGGTAGAGTGGCCAAGTCCAGATTCCCGTAAGGCCCTACAGAGGTTTCTGGGTTTCGCCAACTTCTACCGGTGTTTTATTCGCAACTTCAGTCAACTAGCCGCACCTCTGACCGCCTTGACCTCCCCCAAAACTACGTTCAGGTGGTCAGACACAGCCGAGGCTGTGTTTGCCAAACTGAAGAGCTGCTTTGTTTCAGCCCCTATCCTAATCATCCCTGATCCATCACATCAGTTTGTGGTGGAGGTCGATGCGTCGGAGGTGGGGGTAGGTGCGGTGTTATCCCAACGTTCTCCCTCAGATGACAAGATGCACCCGTGCGCGTTTTTTTCATATCGATTATCCCCTGCCGAACGCAATTATGCTATTGGTAACCGAGAATTGTTGGCAGTCAAGATGGCATTGGAGAAATGGCGCCACTGGTTAGAAGGCTCGGGGGTTCCTTTTATCGTATGGACCGACCACAAGAATTTAGAATACATTAGTACTGCCAAAAGGTTGAACTCCAGGCAGGTTCGGTGGGCACTTTTTTTCGGACGTTTTGATTTTACTCTCTCGTACCGCCCGGGTTCCAAGAACATGAAACCCGATTCTTTGTCCCGCATTTTTGACCGTTCCGAAAGCCCCTTCTACTCCCGAGTGTATTTTACCTGAGACATTAGTGGTCTCCACACTCACATGGGAGGTCGAATCGTAGGTCAAGACGGCCTTAGAAGGGGTAATGCCTCCGCCCGGGTGCCCACCGAATCGATTATTTGTGCCGGAGGGATTACGGTCCAACGTCATTCAGTGGGGGCATTGCTCTAATGTGGCTTGTCATCCAGGAGTTAACCGTACTAAATTTTTGGTCAAGCAACGATTCTGGCGGCCACTTATGGCTCGCGACATTCACAGTTTTGTTTTGGCTTGCTCGGTTTGCGCCACTGGTAAGACTTCCAATCGACCCCCTGATGGGTTACTTCAACCTCTGCCGGTCCCTTCGAGACCCTGGTCCCATATTCACTAGATTTTATTACCGCCCTCCCAGGGCAACACGGTAGTTTTGACCGTGGTGGACCGGTTCTCGAAGGCGGCCTACTTTATTCCCTTGCCCAAATTACCCTCAGCCAAGGAGACAGCGTTGACCGTCGTAGATCAAATCTTTTGTTTACATGGCCTCCTGACAGACGTTGTCTCCTACAGAGGACCCCAATTTGTGTCCAAATTTTGGCATGAATTTTGTAGATTACTGGGAGCGACTGTAAGTCTGTCCTCAGGGTTTCATCTCCAGAGCAATGGTCAAACCGAGAGAGCCAACCAAGATTTGGAAAGGGTGTTGCGATGTTTGGTCTCCAAGAATCCTTCCTCCTGGAGCCAACAACTGTCAATGGTAGAGTACGCCCACAATACATTACCAATATCAGCTACGGGCCTATCTCCGTTTGAGTGTAGTGTAGGATACCAGCCACCAATTTTTCAGCGTACAGGAGAATTCATCCCGCCTTACATGTATCTAAAATAAAGCCTGTATTTCATTCTCTGATTAATCCGCCTGCCCCGCCCCCTCAAACACCTCCTCACCAGTCTGTGCTGCCATCGAGGTCCCTGCGTCACCCACCATCAACCCAGCCTGGCATTACTTCTCTAATAAACATCATTTACTTGCAACTGCTTCCTGTCCTTAATTCGAACGTGACAGCTGGCCAATCTCAGCCTGTCGCGTATTTCTGAGGGAGGGGCTTCATAATAACAGGAAATAAATTGAAGGGTTTGTCAGAGAAGGGACAGATCAGTGTGGAATAAAGGTAAGTTATGTGAAAAATAATGCATTTTTTACAAAACGAAACATGAACACATGTTAGACTGCACCCCATAAACACACCACCAAAAACCACCCCTTTAAATAATGACAAATGTATATTCATCTTTGTCTTCGGTTGTGTATAATTGTTAATCTACACATTTCCTACTTGATTAAAATGAATAAAATGTACAAAAAAAAAATGAAAATAAAAATCCCAAATGATGCATCAAGAAAAGTTTTATACCATTTATTGATAGAGGCACTATTAAAGACCCATTTAAAAAGTGACTGTCTGCCTAATATCGACTTAACTGCAGCTATCCCCAGGTATCAGACCTTTTTCCTTTCCTTCAAACCTTTCTGATTAGATTTTGTATGTGCCGTTTGTCTTTCAGATAGCCGTTTGTCATCCTCTCAGTCTTTCTCCAACCCACCCTATAGCATTATTTAGATTTTTCTCAGGGTCCCTTTTGGCCCCAACTCCTCCTCCTATCAGTTTTTCTCTCTTCTTCCCACTCTTCTTGGTCTAATGATGCCTACTAAATGCTTACTCTTCTCTTTCTCTCTCTTCTTCTCTATCCTTCCCCCCTCTCACCCTGCCGGACCCCCCAAGGTTAAACGAGCTCCTTTAATTGCCCATCATCAATTAAATGTTGACTCATGAGCTCCAGGGTGTGCAGGATAGATCTAGTTATTCTGCTGAAGACCCCTCCTTGGACCCTGTTATAGAGTTTCTCTTGCAGAGTTCTGCTTAAACAGATCCTACCGGTTGTTGGAGGAGGGTTTGTGGTAGTATCTCGCCTTAGGGATGGGATCTTAATGCATTTTTAATGAGAGTAGTCTGCAAAGTGACACTGCATAAATGGCTGATATGATGTGTGTTTACGTGTAGAAGGTTTGCTTTTTCCCAGGTGTTTATCCTCGGCGCCTTCTCCGTTCCGTTCTTCTTTGTGATTCAGTAATGACCACTTCAAACAAAAGCCTCTGTGTTATTTGCCTATTAATGGTGGCAGCATGTTTAATATCTCGCGACTCAGCTCTGCTTTAGAGGTGCATAATAAGAGAGAGTTATTTTAATAAGATGACAGCGATTAATATTCTCTTTTCTCCAATGTGAGGAAGAGAGGGGCGATGCATGGCCTCCGGTGTGGCATATATTACAGTCTGTGTGCTCCATCTAATATTAATACGATTTGGTTGGATATTTTAATATGTCTTGGACTAAACCGATGGATGGCATGGAAAAGATAGATGGCTGACAAAAGAACATTTTGCTGCTTCATTATTGAGGCAGTCAGTTGAAAGTAATGGAGTTGGTGGGCATGAAAGAGTGTCTGAAATATGAACTGAGAGACTCTTTAGCCCCTCATCATGGAGCGCACGCCTCTCACACACTTCAGCAGATCAGATAGCCGTGTGCACGGTGCGTTTAGATCACCAGTCATGCCGCCACCGCAAATGTTGTGAGTTTTAAAACTTGAGACTTAAACTTGGCTCTAAACTTGTGCTTGTCTTTGTATGTAATGCAATTGTTAGCGGATTTCTAAATGAATATGCATCTTTCATAGAATACATTATAACGCTGTGATGCCTAAATTCAGTTGTGGCCATTATGATTCCTGTGTTTGTGTTTCTGTATTGTTTGAAGTGCATTTTAATGTTTTAGTCAAAATACAATTTTAGTAGGCTATAGTATGGAACTTTACATAGTCCATTTACTAGTTATGTGAAAATAATCCTGTTTTTAAAAAAATATAAAATTGTATTGATATCTGTGCATCAACAATTGCATATGTAAGACATTTAATTTGATATCTGTTTATATTTACATATTTACTGTCCCAATCTGGACAAAGTTACAGTTGTTCTCTCACTTAAACAACTCTCAAAATTAAGTGCTCTGTGACTAGAAAAGAGGTAGAAATAAGAATTAACTGAAAAGGAGTTGCTGTACTATTTAACAAAACAGATGTCATTGCCCACTGTTTCTTAAATTGTCATTTTTCACTAACCTTATTAAATGTGTCATCTTTCACATCAAATTCTTACAGTTTCAATTAACTCAGAACAATAATAAGAAACTGTAGAATTAAATTAGAATAAACAAACTCCATCTTTCCGCTGCAGCAAAATGTTTTTTACACAGACTGTTTAATAAAGCTGAGATGCCATAAATGCATTTACACTGCAAACTTTCGAAAGCATAAGTAATTTTATAAGATTAATGTTTTAAATATTTTAAACATATGAATAAGAAATGCTGGGAAAAATGCAATGATAGTTTTAAACATCAAAACCAAACCAAGTAGGTGGCATGAAATGACTGTTTGAATGAGTGAGTCAATCATTCAACAGATTCGTTCAAACGGCTGATTCATTCAGAAACAAGGCAAGTGACTAGGCCACTGTCTTTATGAAAGGGTTACTGAATCATTGACTCACTTGATTAGTTAAAAAACGTGGATTAATTGAGTAACGAAACACTGTTGTATAAAATCACATTGCAATCACGTTGAAACTTTTTGTGCATGCAATGTTGCGTACCTAATCATATATTATAAGTATTTTTTTACTACTGCAGTATGTAGCTATCTATAAGTTTCTATGAGTGGTGTTGCACTCATTAGTTTTGTTTTTTGTACGCGCTTCTCTCACACACTCACTCAGACTGGACAAGCTTCATCTGGCATGACATAAATACATTATCAATCGCTGTAAGAGTGACGTCAAAACAGACCAGCTTGGATCTGGCATGCGGAAAACCGGCTAATTGCGGTCCCTGGCCGGTCAAACAGTGCGTCTCTAATATACAGCTATATATTATATATTACTATATATTTAACTCATTAACTCATAAAAATGTTATGTTTTTAAATATATTTTAATGTGTTATTTGCAACTAAGATGAATTTTCAGTAGGCATGCATGCATACAGAAATTATTTTAATGAAGCCAGTAAAATTACAATTAAATACTAATAAGTTGATATTTAAATAGCCTACATTATATATGCACTTTATATATAAAATAAGAGTCTTAAATTACTGTGGCCATTCTTCCACACTTTCATGAATCAAAGGAATAAATGCAGTATATGCCTGCTCACTGCTGATTTTGGACTAATTCTTAGTTATATAAAATAATGTCAAGTGTTTGCAATCCAAGGTCCAGGTATTCAGCCACAAGGCTTTTCAAGTATGCCTTCAAATTCCTCCTGTCGAGTAGTAATTGTGTTGGTGGTCCTGCTCATTTAAAATATCGTAAATGCGTAGATTATCCTCTGCCCTTTCTAAGATTATTATTTAATGGTGCTCTGGTGTTAAAAACCAATAGGTGCAGTTGATTTTAGAGGTTGTGGATATGGAACTCCAGCTCATGTTTTCATATTTACCCATGCTTCAGAACAGAAAATGATATAGACTGCAGCACAGACCCAGACCTTTAACCTCAGGAGTAGCGGTTTCAGTGCAAATGTACTTCTTTCCCTTGCCCCTTTGCTCTGTTCATCAGAGGGAGAAGATGCAACAACCTTCTCCAGGTCTTCCTATGAGAATCCACAGGCAGTGATGAATGCAGAGGTTTGCGTGTCATCAATCAGTGTCATGCGTGTCTGTCTCTTTGGGGCGAGCCTTCTGATTTTCAGCCCCAATCCCTCTCGAGGAGCTGCTATGTGCCAGTGCTAGACCTATTGCTGGGAGCTGTGGGAGTGTGTAATGAAGCAGATTCTTTTCATATTTGGACTTTTGTTTTGGAAGTCCTGAATAACAGGAATCTTTTTCAAACCAGCTATCCGTCCGAGAAAAAATAGAGATCTTAACAGTCAAAGCAACCAGAGAGCAAGTGAGATGCCTTCTGCTTGCTTTATTTATTATTTTTATTTTGTGTCTGTTTTTATTTTTAGCATCTTTTAATCACATTTATTAAAATGGGAAAATATTATTTTTTAATTACTCATTACATTTTACACCATTGTTATTTAATTACTAAATCATTATATTTGGGTCGGTATAATAAAATGTTTTTGAAAGAATTCTTTCCCAGTGATGCGCGGGTCAGTGTATAAACAACCCGCACCCGACCGATGTTTTCAACTAACCCGCTCGCAACTCGGACCGCAAAAAGAGAAAAAAAAATATTGTACCCGACCCGCTTCCTGACCCGCATTTTTTAAAAGTAGTAAATGCTCATCGTTCCTACGTCTATGGCCAAATGACGCTAGGCAAAAAAAAAAAAAAAATATATATATATAAAATATCCTTAATATATTCAAATTTTGTCAAGAATTGTAATAAAATAGTAAAGTCTGGCTATGTCTATTTTGATGTTTCTGTTCAGCAGGCAGTGAGGTTCGGGTTTGTTCCAATCAGAGCTCGTGAGCGGAGAGCGCATTTGAATATTCCGCTCCGCTCACTCATTCCGTTGGGTCTCGCTCAACCTGCGGTTTCGAAAATATGCAAGAAGACATTTAATTGTTTAGTAATAAACTGGTGTTTTCTGTGTCGCTGCTAAGAAGTTGGCGATGCGGACTCACCATGAACGCCAGAGAGAAATTACATAATCAGAGAGTTTATCTATTTATTTTGGTTTTAATATTTTCATTTAAAAGTAGACATTTCAAGCTTTCTGTAATATATAGCCTATATTTCTCAAATCTGTGAGGCACAAGCTGAGTTTCGGCACCCTTCAGTTCACATGCAATGCAAGTGATCGTGCTGGCGCCTAATTACATTGTCTGCTATTTGCTTCTTATTCATTAAATAATGGAAATTCATTGATAAAACAGTGATCAAAATTAAGATACAATTTATACAAAACGAAAATCTTTTAAAAAGAGTTTTCTATAAAACAAAACTTAATGAAGTCGTCAAAATTCATGTTTTACAAAAAACAGAGCCGTTGCTCGCCAGTCTTCACCTTTTCTCTTGCCACCTTCATCTCTACCTGCAGCCTGAGCTCGTGCGTCATCTTCGCGCCAGTTATTCAGCCAATAAAGTGTAGGCCTATGTATTTCAAAATTGTGTCTAGTACTATATTAATTACAAAGGTTTAATTGGCATCTTTTAACGACCCGACCGACCGCGACCCGAATATCATTAAAAATATTTGTGGATGACTCGTAACCGCGGGCGACATTTTGGATCAACCCGCGCATCACTGTTTTTTACTGTTCATAAAATTTGCAATTAGTTTTATCAAATGAAAAGTAAAAAACAGAAATAATTTGAAAAAGTATTACTATTTAAAATACATGTTTTCTATTTGAATATATTTTAAAATTTAATTTATTCCTGTTATGGCAAAGCTGAATTTTCATCACTTATTACTCCAGTCTTCAGTGTCACAGGTTCATTCAGAAATCAATCTAATGTGCTGATTTGCTGCTGAAGTAATATCTATTATTCTTATTTATCCATATATATATATATATATATATATATATATATATATATATATATATATATATATATATATATATATATATATAAACAATTGTAATGTTTAATATTTTTGTAAAAACCATGATTCATTTTAGATAGATTTCAATAAAAAAAAATATGTTTTTAATGTCACTTTTGATCAGTTTAATCTGTTCTTGATGAATAGAAGTATTACTTTCTTTAATAATTAAATAAACACCAAAATATTTATATTATTTAAATATCAGTGTTACATTTTGTACTTAAAAAATTTAATCAAAATAATCTTTAGAATGTTTTAGAGTTCCAGTTAAATTTTTTTTAAATATTGACAGCCATATGTTCTGTACAAAGGAAGACAGTAAGGCATTCAGCAGATGAATAGAAAGACAGGTATGAAATAATAACAGAGGAAGGGGGCAGTTGAAGGTGGTGAATGTGTCGCTGCACTGGGTCACATGTGCCTGAACAAGTTCCTCTCTATTTATTCTACAGCAGTGAAAAAGAGAGTTCTGCTTCGTGGAGTATGAATTGAGGTAATGTACCTTGATAGCTCTCTTTCCCTCTCTCTCTGTCTCCCTGCTGTTTTTATGTTCTTCTCAACACCTACATGCCTAACTGCAGCTGTCAAGACTGTTTGTACCCTCCTCTACCCTGTCATCTGTCCTGTTTCTTTCACTCGCTCCCTTTTGATTATTTCTTATGTGGTCCCCCGCCTATACTGACGTGAGAAATTACCAGTTAAAATGAAAGCTTGTGTGTATGTGTGTGTGTGTGTTTGTGCATGTTAATGATGTGCCATAATGTTCTGTCCAGGGAAATAAATCAGTCGCTCTCCTTCACTTTGCTGCAGTGGTAGGACACATACAAGATAAGAGAGAGAAGGCTTGAAGAATGAGAGGCTGACATTCTAAAGCATTTTAATTAATTATAAGATAAAAACTACTTGGCAAAATTATTGAAATGTTATTATAATCAAACTCAAAGAATTAAACTATTGTTATTAAATATATTGAAATGTTCCAGTTATATTGTAGGCTATAGTTCAAGTAAACACTAGAATCACACACAGTTTTCAGGGAGAAACAACAGAATATCTTCATTTTCAGTCATGTCACATGGATTGAGGTCTGATTTAGAAAATAAATGGGATGGACTTCTCAACTTCTTATGGTTCAAACAGAAGTCAGTTCAACTCAATTAATAGATAAATTAAATAGATGGTTAAGGGAATTAAATATGGATGTCTCAATTCATCCTGGGGACTGTCCCGTAGCGCGTTAACATTTGAAGTAGTGTGTGCAAAGATTCAGCAAAGGAAAACGATCCATTTGCTGGAGGGAGAGGGTGTGAGAAAGTCAAAAGAGAAAGAAAAGAGAAGAATTCGAGAAGAGAAGAGTTTGAAAATTTGCCTTCTGGGCTTTGGGGTAATGAGTCACACTGTAAAAGTATTTGCATTTCATAGAAACTTAGAAACAAGCTTCCACAGAAAATGCATTTGTATAGAGAAAGACTGATACTGTAAATGCAAAAACAAAGAGATACTAATTTAATTTTGCATTAAAAGGGCTTATTGCAGAATATATATTTTTTAATGTTTACTTTTATGTATATATAATTTACCTGTATAAAACTTTAATTTAAAGGTTTAGTTCACCCAAAAATGGAAACAGCAGAAAAGTTACATGAAAAGTATTTCATATTTTTATTTGCAGATTCCACTATGACTTTACCCCATGGACTATGACAACATTTTCTGATATTGGGGCATGTTGTCACAAAAGGAAATAACTTTTGTTTGCAAACAAGGCTTTACAGTAGGTACCTGTACAGAAATATACTGTATACAGTAGTATCATCATTGTGGCAACAACTGAATTGGTAACCCTAGGGGACTTTTCAGTCTCTCTCGAATTAATCTCATTCATCCCTCAGAGACTCAGTTTATCATCCTACACTTTCTGTCATATCATTATTTCCTTTCCTCCAGCAGTGAATCATAAATGTCAATAACATTTTGATGTACCGCTTGATAACACTTGAACTTATATCAGTTTTCGTACAGTTGTTTGTATCTGACTCTCTCACATGAATGAATTGGATGAAGTTCAGAGTGTCACTGGCTCTGTGTCACATCTCCGAAAGGGGAGATGCCGAGAAGGATGTTGTGTGTGTGTGTGTGTCCTTTTGTCATGTTTACAGCGCCTGCAGTACTAGAGTCCTCCGGTTGTTGTTAGATCATGCTGTCTTGTTCAATGTGTAACCCACTGCACCTTGAGCACTCAGATGATCTAAACACACTTCTTGTGGTTGATGCTTTAGTTTTCTTTTGTGCTAAAAGGCCTCTAGTGTTTGCCGGTAATCTCTTTGTCTTTTTCTCTCGCTCTCTCCGTCTCATTTTGTAATCGCTCGCTAATCATAGACTACAATAAAGCACCTTAGAATTGCAATTTGTGAAGCCACGTGGGAGGGGGAGAGCAGCGTGAGATGGTGTTGACTGTGCGAATTAACTAAAGAGGAAAAGAGGGATAGAGAGAAAAAGATGAAGATAAAAACACTCTCATTCCCATAATGCCACAATTACTCAACTGATTGAGAGATCAAAAAAAGTTTTTTTCATCTCAAGTGCTATTGCAAATAATCCTTTGAACAGATTATGCCATGGCCTACCAAATAAATAAAGTGTTGGGCTATGATATCATTCCTGATTTTAAGAGGAACGTCAATGATATGTTTTGTAACATGTACAATTATAGCCCCAAATTAGTTAGATTAGTTAGTTTCAAATCAAGACGCATCACGTTTTCACACTTTATATACATAGAGGCCATTAGTAATAAAAAACAAAGAATTAAAAAAATTGATGAAACTGTGGTGTGTTTTGTTTCACTTGTGAACAAATGTGTTTTTAAGCAAATCTTTTCAGTGAACAAATCTTTATTATTTATTGGTTTGACTTATTGTATGAATGTGGCCCATACACTAAACAATAGAACATGTGACATTCAGCTCGTTCATCATGTATTAATTATCACCATTAGTCGACCAAAAGAGGCTTGGTTGACCAAAATGTTATTAGTCAGATCGTTAATGGCTGTCTTTGTGGTAATACAGTACTCCGGCAGGACATCGAAATGCTCGCCTGTCATTCATAGACCTCAAATATGGCTTATCGTCTGAAATATGTAAGTATAAGCAACTTTACATGGCACCTCAATCTAATGTTAATATAGCATTCACTTCATATTTTCAACAGAAACCAAAGAAAACCCTAGTGTATCAGTACATTATTAAAATGTTAATGCAGCCTTCTAACTGTTTTTCTCTGACACATTCATAATCATTACTTCTGCTGGTGCGCTGTGGCAAGCTTTACGTTGGTGTGAAAAAGCCCCTCCAAGACCTTAATTTAGTTTTTCTTGAACTATTCAGAGGTGGACTTGCTGGTGTGTTTGGGATCATTGTCCTGCTGCACAACCCAAGTGTGCATGGGCTTGAGGTCACAAACCGACAGCCAGACATTCTCCTTGAGGATTTTCTGATAGAGTGCAGAATTCATGGTTCCATCAATTGTGGCAAGTCGTCCAGGTCCTAAAGCTGCAAAGCAGCCCAGACCATCACACTAACACCACCATGTTTGACTGTTGGTATTATGTTCTTCTTATGAAATGCTGTGTTGGTTTTACGCCAGATGTAACAGGACACACAACTTCCAGAAAGTTAGACTTTTGTCACATCATTCCACAGAATAATCAATATATTTTTGGCAAATGTGAGAATTTGCCTTTGTGTTCTTTTTGGCTTTTGCCTTGGAACTCTCACATGGAATCAGTTTTTGCCCAGTCTCTTTCTTATTGTTGAATCATGAACACTGAACTTAATTGAGGCAAGTGAGGCCTGCAGTTCTTTAGATGTTGTTCTGGGTTCTTTTATGACATCCTGGATTAGTCAGCTTTGCACTCTTGGAGTAATTTTGGTAGGCCGGCCACTCCTGGGAAGGTTCACCATTGTTCCAAGTTTTCTCCATTTGTGGATAATGGCTCTGACCATGGTTCGCTGGATTCCCAAAGCCTTAGAAATGGCTTTATAACCCTTTCCAGACTGGTACATGTACAACTGATGTTTAAAATGAACGAATACTATAATTGACCAGAAAAATCTTTAGTCAAGGTTTAGCCCTAATTATTAATGACTATTCAGATTAATAATGTTGAAAAATACAATTGAAAATCCATGATCAAACTATAGTTGTTTTGCCTGTTTAGCAGTTGGCGCTCACATTAGCAAAATTTAAGAGATTTTATGGACAAAAATGGTCCATCGTCAGAAGTGTTGTAACAATGTATGAAACGCACCTCACAGAAGTCACTTTCAAACCAAGAACGATCAACCTGGGGAATATGAATGGCCAACTTGAACATGAGTGAAATCTGTTTGGGGATCTTTTTCGCCTTCACACAAAACTCCCAAATGCTTGATTCCTAAAAAGTTGGTTAAACACTCTATCTGGAGTCTGTTAGTTAGTTTAGATTACACTTTTAAATCACCGATACTAAGGATTGTTTTCATCATGAGCAGAAATCAGAAAGATTCAGTAAACACGTAAAGAGGTGATCACTATTATCTACTGAAACAATGTAATCTGCATGAATGGTCACTGAATGATTTGGTGAACACTCGATGATTCTAAATATTCAAGGCACTGAATCATTTATAAACATGTATTTATAATTTCCAATTTATGTACTATTTGTAACATTTATTAAAGAGAAACACATTTTATCAAGACAGAGAGGTAACCTGCTCTTTTTGAGAACTTGGATGATTCAGTGAGCAAATAAACATCATCCTTTAGAATTCAAACAAGTTCACCTGTCAATCAAAATCAAAAGTTACGTTTTCACAATGGTTTTTACATCATGATGCGCACAAGCATCTGTCAGTAACTGGAGTTCAGCGTGAACCCGTTTACGTCTCATCAGTTGTCATCCCGAAGAGTGATGTCCCGTGTCTGCAGGCTCAAGTGAACCATGTCAGCAAATGTATTCCTGATACTTCTTTGTCTGATCCAAAATCAAGTTCGGGATTTGGATTTTTTGTTGGTGAAAAAAAACCATGGTTTAGTCTCTCAGACCTACATTTGTTTTGTTCATGAGTCTTGAATTACACATGGAACGAAATTGTAGACTCCCAGAACAAACAAACACGTCAGTCTTCTGCCTTTGAAATGCTGATTGATTAAATAGGCCTTTTTCCTTATGACCAAACTTCTTATTTCGTTGTTGTGAACTGCTTCGTGTGCACCATGTTAATTCTCTGTGTTTTGCAGCAGAAATCAATGAAGGCGTTTTCAAACAAATGTTTGAGTGTGTGAGTTTGTTTGTCTCGGCTGACAGCGCTGCAGTGCTTTAGTGTCTGCTTTGACATGTTTGTCAGCTTTCCTCTTCCCCTCTGCCTTCATTGACACGACCATGAGCTCTGTGATGTCTCTCGCTCTCTGTCTCAGTTTCTCGCTCTTCCTGTTTCACCAATGTGCCTGAGCAGACATTTTAAAGCTGCGTGTGTAGTTTTAATGGGAGTTTTTGATTTCTCTCAAAGCACTAATATCCATAACCATTCATATTCATGGCCTGTATTAATAAAGAGGAAAATGAGCAAATCCGGGATCTTTCAATGTCAGTTGGCCTATTATCCTTCATTATCTTTTTTTAATGGCCTGACTCGTGAATGGAATCAGAGACTGCTGCTGTAACTTAATAGAAAACTGGAGAATAGATGTAGAGAACAAGGGAGCACTGACAGATTGGGTGTCAGTTTTCTTGTAACTTTCACAAGAAAGGAATATAAAAAGCCTTATATATTCTCTAGATGATTATACTGTGAGGTCCAATGTATTATAATATTTCATTGTGTAATACCTCATATTGTCATATTTGTCATCAATATATCATGATATATTTTGTTTCAGGTATAACCCGTATAATATTTATATGTTGTCCATCACTGTTGTGACCCAAAACTTCACTTTATTTGTTCAATTACTCTGAACTATATTTTATCATGTGAAATAAACAGGAAAATGCATGAAATGTATAAATTATTGCTTGAGATTTTTTTCTGATTATATTGCCTGAAATTATTGATTTTGCAGCATTTTTTTTTTTTTTAGTTGTCATGCTATTTGCAGAATGTGTTGTTGTGGAGTGAAAATCTTTTAATAATCATGTTAATGATAGTTGGTGTGTTACCTAAAATTATTGTAATGCATAGATAATTAAGACAGAAACATTTATTTGCTTTTCCAAGCTGAAAGTTTGGTTCTGGAATTTTTAGGTATGGTATCTGATATTCTTAACATCAGTTAATTTTTTCATATTAGTGATTAACCACATTTCATTAATTTTCCACAGTTTTCATTTAACCAAAAACCTATTTGGTAATTAAATGTGGGTAAATGGGTATTTGAATGAATGAAATGAAAAACTTTCTGTCACAAATTTTCATTTGACGAAATTTCAGTGCATCATATCTTCATTTGGGGTTTAATAACTTTTATTTTATTTATTTATTGTTTAATAATTGCAAGTCATAATTAATGATTTAGAGGATGGAGTTTTTTGTTTTTGTTTTTGTTTTTTTTTGCCACTGAAAATCTTGAAATTGAAATTGAAGCCTTCTTTCCAGGACCCTATTGAAAGAGATTTTTGCCCCATATTTTGGGTCATGACCCATCAGTTGAGAACCACTGCTCTTGCAAGCAGTGTGGATGTATATTTGTGAGATTGTGTAGTGAGCGCATGCATGTCAAGCTCTCACTGTGTGTGAAATACAGGCAGCATTATGTGAATGTGTGTTGAATGTGAAGATGCACACTATTGTCAGTTGGGCACCCAGGGCTGTTGTTGAGGGGCACTGGAAATCACACGGTCACGTCATGGCTCGAGATAAGAAAGGTTTCCTGAAGGGTAAGGTGTAGCTTGAAGGCCCAAATGAAGGAAATGACTGAAGGCAACTGTCCTCTGTGTGTGTGTGTGTGTGTGTGTGGATGTTTTTTGTTATAGTTCTGTCTTCGGATGCTCTGAATGAAACACATTTGTTAATGGGCAAATAAACAAGTCACAGACAGACTTCTCATCTCAGGTGTTTCAATGACAGTTGTGTTGTTTGGAGTATCTTCACATAACACTTCTGTGTTGTACTAATTGTAAGATTGATTGAACTGCTTTCACCCCTTTGGTCTCCCGCTTCCATTCACATCCGTTTGATCTTCTCATCTCTCTGTTCTCTCTCGTCAATCCATCAGACTGTTTGTCCTTGTAAATTCCTGCATTATGAGTTCATCCGTCACAGCTGGAGGCAAAACGGCTCAAACTACTTCATGCAGTGAGTGGAGTGCCGTTTGATCACAACTGGCCAGATTAGTAGGAAAACATTTTGGGTGACAGCTTTAAATTGAAATCTGTACCGTATTTAGTGTTTACCATGAAGGATGTGTTTGAACGTGTTTGCCTCTTTGGGAAATGGTTATTTTTGTCTCCTGTGTGATTTGTGATTCAGTGATGTGATTCATGCCCACGCTTGTGTGTTGGTGTTTCTTGTGCTGTGTTAGCGTCTCTGATGGAGGAATTCATTACTGAATGAGGTAGTTATGTGGACACTGGGTTTCTTTTGAAGGTATAAAGTGAGAGAATGACAGTTGCCCCTTGACAGACTGGGAATAACTCCACTCACCTATAGAGGGCGCTCTTTAACTGCACAAACGCCCTTTAATTATCACTCAGACATCAGTCACTGAGTTTATGCCTTCAGAATAGTGTACCTGTGCACAAACATATAACATAAGAACAGAGATCAATAAGAAATACTCTTGAGATAACATTTGAGTTATTTGGATGCAACATTTGTGTTTCTGAAATAACATTCCTTTTCAGCTGATGTTTTCAGCCTCAAATTTTTCTCCATTTTGTTATATAGTGCCTGTGTCTATGATGCAATCTCCTCTCACTCTACATTTTTGTTTTTGAACATCCTGTTTCGCTTTATACAGGGGTGCACATAGTTTTCTATTTTAATATACTTAATAATAAATTAATATACTTAATAAATTTTTTAAAAAACTTTATTCCTGTGATGGCAAAGCTGTTATTACTTCAAGTCTTTAGTTTCACATGATACTTTAGAAATCAGTCTAATTTGCTGATTTGCTGCTTAAGAAACACTTATTTTTTATTATTATTATTATTATTATTATTATTATTATGGAAAACAGTTATGCAGTTTAATATTTTTGTGAAAACAGTGATCCTTTTTTCAGATTCTTTGATTAATAGAAACCCCAAAGTTTTAATGTATTTTATGTATTACATAAACAAATGTATTTGTTAATATTTAAATATATATATTTTTTTAAACACTGACAAATATGTACTTAAATGTTGTAGTTCTCACATTCTGACAGGAGCACAATGTTAATTCAACAGAATTTTTTTTTTTAATCATTTTGCCCATACTGCAGTGTAATTATTTCTCTTATTTTATTTTTTTGTCAATTCTGTCAGTAATATTGTTGGAGAACTTAACTGGATGTGCAGCCCTCATTGGTGTGCAACGTGTACATGCCTGAACTGTCACGTAACACGCTGGGTCACGAGGCCTGTCTCCTGCAGGCCAGCTTAAATCCTTTCATATGAAGTCTTCTTTAATATTAATGCCTGCTGATTAAACTGTCCAGAAATTATAATGAACCTGACAGAAACTATCAAGTTTGTGCTGCTCTATAAAGTAATGTTAACACTCTTAAATGCCATAAAACAGCTAAATATAGCGGTTTCAAGGGACACTCCACAAATGAGGCCAGTTCAGCTGATACTCTAGTTTGCTGGTGGTAAATATTTACTATGATGGGCATAGTTTGAAGATTAATACAGTGAGTGTAGTCATTCTTTTGAAGTGGGTCAGTGAGCTGTGCTTTTATATCTTGTTTCAGGCCTTCTTTATAGCTGCCTGATGGGCCTGTGGATGGGATCCCACTAACAGATACATGGTGTAATTTGTAAGCAGTGTAAATCAATGCGAGTGGGAGCGCCAACAAGAGAATAAATCAGGTGATCATGGACAAGCACTAATAAGCCATTTCACTCTTAACAAATGACCCTGCGTAGTATCCGTGTCTATTAAAGTGTGTAGAGAGCTTAAATGGAAGTGTGCAAAATCAAGATAAAATGCAATATTATCATAATGATATACATTTGTTTTACAGATAACAGGCTTGAAGAGCTACAGTTTCCCTGTTTAAACCAGCTTAGCTGTTAACTGATCTGGTTTGCTGACTTTCATACAGGTAAAAGGGCTGAACACCAGGTTGGGAGACCAGCTTAAGTCAGCTAAGTCCTGCAAACCATTTTAAGTTGTTTAAGTGCTTGACTTTCAAGTCTTCTTCTGCTTAAATGCTTGAAAATACGGGTTTCAGACAGGGGTTTTCACAGCTGTGCCATTGAAGAACTGTTTTTGGTTCCTTTCAGTTCTCAGAAAATATTTTCTCAGAGTGAAGAAAAATCTAAAGAACCTTTTCTTGGAATGAAAAGGTTTAGTGGATGTTAGAGGTTCTTCATGGAACCATTGATGCCTATAAAAACATTTGTTAAGAGTGTAGATGTTTCTCCTGAGAACAGACTCCAGTAACTTCACATGTGACTTCTGCAGTTAGGAGTCATTTCAGGTTAAAATGAACTCAAACATTTCAGATCATCTGAGTTGTGCTAATCCTTGTCTAAAGAAATGCTGTTTATTAGTTAATATTAAATTTACATTTAGTCATTTAGCAGATGGTTTTATCCAAATCTACTTACAAATGAGGACCATAGAAGCAATCAAGACTAACAAATATATATATATCTCAGTGGTGAGCAGTGACTTTATTAACCGAAATGAAATTCATCTCCACCCCTTCTATCGTTTCAGGTTTATCCATTGTATTTGAATGCTATAAAAATATAGCTGGTTTTCTAAGTAAAGACCACCAAATAACGGAAATAATAATAATAATATATATTATAGAGATATAATATAATATATAATGTTAATATACCATTATTAAATTAAGTGAAAGAATTAAATCCCTCGTAGATTGTGTTTATGAATGAAAATGATGAAATGATCACACATGCACAGAAAAACTGCAGAAACCTCTGTCCACATCATGTGTCTTATGTTCTTAGAGCAGTAGTTTGATGAGCATGCTCAGTTCAGCTCAGTTCAGCTCAGCTCAGACCAGCCCCAGCAGACAGCAGCGTGTATTTGGATATTTTATAGAGCTCACCCATGTGAGGCCTTAAGCTATCAAAAGCTCTGTCCATTCAAAGCAATATTCAACAGAAGCCTAATCCCATTACTGGAGCTCACCCAGGGGACATATAAGTCTCTCTCTGTATCTCTCTCACCTTCTCTTTTTCTTTCTTTCTTTTGGAGATAAATGAGCCATGCATTTAGGGTTGAAAAAGATAGTATATGTTGTCTATATAGTCTGGTATCATACACTGTGTTTATTATTATTTCAATGGAAAAGTTAATTCAAGTGCATTTCTGGAGGATTTATTTTTTGTTGTTTTAGGAATAGATCAACTAAAAAAATAAAAATGCATTTAATTCTTTATCCTCTAAACCTATTCATCCTTCTGTGACACCAAACATTTAGCATTTCTTTATGTCTTTTCCACACCAATAATGGTATACCGGATCAGTAGCGGTCCAGTGATTTATTATTATTTATATAATTTATTCAGTATATTCAGTTTTTATTATGTATAATTTAATTATGTTTTATTAGTTTTATTTTTTTCCTGTTGTCTTTCATTTATATTTAACTAGTACTTCAACTTATTTCAGGTACTTGGCAAAGCATCATTTATTATTTAACTTAAGTTTTTATTTAATATTCAATGGAAATTGATTTTAATATTTTTAGTTTTATATTTATATATTTTTAGATAACATTTAGTTGATTTTTTTTCTATGAAGAGGAATAAGTCAATTTTGTCCTTTTTTACTTATCACAAATCTATGATATGACTTTACAAGTATTTGAATGTTGAGCAAAGGCCATATGTATATGTGAAAAAAATCAAATTGAATTAAATTTTTATATTTCTGTATATAGGCTATATTTATTATGCATTATTCATTTTTGATAGATTTACATTTTTACATTATTTTCATAACCGTTAATCTATCATGACATTAAAATATAGAGCAGTAGCCATTTGTATTGCTTTTTGTTGGTTTTTGTCCCTTTTTTTTAGCTTGACATAAATGAAAATTCTTCAAAATTCTCATTTTGTGTTTCCACGTGAAAAATAACAATATTCGACATATTGTTGAGTAAATAATGACAGATTTTCCTTTTTGGATGTGCTGTTTCTTTAACTGGAGACCTGAGACCGGTGGCAATGTCAAGGACACTGGAGTGAAGGTCGGTGTTTATATGGCTGAATACTGACGCCGCATCACTTTTGAAGGCCACGCTCTGATATCTCAGAGCCGAGCTGAGTTATGTGGGACATGAGCATGTATGCTTTTCCCTCCTCCCCATGCCTGCCACATCTCTATTCCCATTTCATGATTTATTCTGCTGGAAAGGTCATCATAACTGCGTGGAACCAGCCTTCATCTGCTCAACGCATAATTCCATTTATTTGCAACATACATGGTCTTTACCCACTGTTTGAAGTCGCCTCGTTCTAATTGGAGAGATCAGCGTTGTGTGTGTTCATACCAAAATATTATTTTTGTCTTTTGCATGAATGTTTGTGCATACTGGGTTTGTTTGTGATTGTGTGTAACTTTTCATATGTTTACATTGACTGCTTATGTCTATTTATTGTTTGTTATTAGTTTACTTTTCTATTTAGACCCATATGAGGTGTCTTGTGGACGTGTGTGCTTATGTATTTACACCTCCTTACTGCATCAGTGTGCGTCCATGTGTTGTGCGTTCTCTCTGAAGGTTGAGAGAGGCTATGGTAATCAGCTCCCTTTCCCACACGAGCATCAATAACGCTGTATGTCTGGTCCCGTGTGAGCTGGTCTGTTGTTTAGATCTCAATCCTGATGAAAGTCTTGAAAGACTGATATTAAAACTAGTTCAGGCTGCCCACATCATCTGCTGCCCTTCTCAGGATTTCAAAGTTTATGGATCACGATTCAAACTCAGATGAATCCTGGTGAACTGAACCCATGACCTCCTCAGAGATAACACAGAATAAAGACAAAAACAAGAAAAAATCATCAAGCTCAAGCTAATAGGATGTTGGCGTTAATAATAAAAAAGCAAGTTGAAATATATGGTGGATAACAGAAAGAAAGTTCTGGATTAATTATAACATTTAAATAATGCTAATTATCTGATCATAAATAAATGAAAATACAATTTGAAAATATTTAAATTAATATTTAAAATACGATCTGTGTATGGGTGTTTTTTTTTAATTACAGGACTGAGAATGTGAGTTGAATGTGATCATTTTTTATGAAAATAATAATAATAATGGCCCCCTCCCTCGGCTCTTAATGCATTGTTTTTCCTTCTTTAGCATCAATGAGCATTTGAACCTTCTGTAATAGTTGCATAGTCCCTGAATTGTCCTCAGTGTGAAATGATAGATCTCAAAATCATACAGACATTATTGGAAAGGGTTCAAATACACAAAAATGCTGGAAAACCAAAGAATTTATGGGACCTGAAGGAGTTCAAAGTGGCCTGTGCAGCTTCCTGTGTGAGCATGAGAGCCTCTTCATGAAGGATGTGATCCCATAATAAGCTTCCCCCTGCTCATCATCAAGGTGACTAAATATCCCTCGGGACACAAGAGCTCTTTAGAAAAGTGTGTGCATGTTTTTGAAAAGACTTTGAAAGTCCAGTTTTAAAAGTTTCACAAATTGTCTTTTTTTTTCTCTTCTCAGGGGGCTGTAAGAATGAGGTCTTTTACGCTCCCACCATGGCGTCTGTCACTATGATACCCGCTCTCTGTGTGTAAACTCCATTACTGCTGTATGCCCATCTCTGTCACTGTCATCACCGTCACACACACACACACACTCACAAGCACATCGAGTCACTCTGAAAATCTGCTCCTGTGGTGTCCATCACAAAGTCTGTGGGTTCCATCACCACCTCAATCAAGCAGAAGAAAAGAGAACCTCCACAGTATGAGTTAACACTCCCACAAGCTCTCGCACATATGTGCTACACGCTGGTCTGAACTCACGCCATCTCAGTGACTTCACCGGTTCTGATCAACCAGCAGAAAAATCTAAGAACTCCCACACATCTGGTTTCAACAAACAACTCGCCTCCCCTCCTCCACAACACTTTTTAATGGAAAATACCTCCACTGAGTGGTAAAATTGCATTTATGGAGATGCTATCGGCTTGTATGCGAAAGCAGTAGTACTAAGTACAATGCTAATATCTCTGTGGAGGCAGAGGATAAGAGAGAATTTGATAATCCAGGGCTTCCACGGAATCACAGGGAAGGTGTGAATGTTTAAGCAAAAAGGGAATTTGGACAGAAAGAAAAAGCTACTAAAAAATTACTACAAAATGAATAGCCATGAAGCGTTGCAATTGAGAGTCAAATGAAAAATCACTGTTAAAGGTAAAACAACTGATTCAAAGGGATACTTCACCCAAAATTTAAATTACCTCATTATTTACTCACTCTCAAGCCATTCTAAGTTTATATGACTTTTTTTGTTCAGAAGAATACAATCATTAACTAGAAGTTATATTAAATGTGGTACGCCATCCTCTGGAACGCCACTCTCTTGTGAATGAGCGTATGACAGTGAAAGCTGGAGATTATGGTTTATAAAATTTTAAATATGGATATTTTTTCTTCCACAAATGCATTGCTTCACGTCAGAATGCCTCTATTAACCCCCCTGAAGCATATAGAAACAATGTATTTTATATTTATTACAAAATATGCCTATATATATATATATATATATATATATATATATATATATATATATATATATATAGAGTGGGGAAAATAAGTATTTAGTCAGCCACCAATTGTGCAAGTTCTCCCATTTAAAAAGATGAGAGAGGCCTGTAATTTTCATCATAGGTACACTTCAACTATGAGAGACAAAATAAAAAAAAAAATCCAGAAAATAACATTGTAGGATTTTTTATGAATTTATTTGCAAATTATGGTGGAAAAATAAGTATTTGGTCACCTACAAACAAGCAAGATTTCCGGCTCCTGTAACAAGTTCTCTAAGAGGCTCCTCTGTCCTCCACTTGTTATCAGTAAAAAAGACACCTGTCCACAACCTCAAACAGTCACACTCCAAACTCAACTATGGCTGAGACCAAAGAGCTGTCGAGGGACACCAGAAACAAAATTGTGGACCTGCACCAGGCTGGGAAGACTGAATCTGCAATAGGTAAGCAGCTTGGTGCGAAGAAATCAACTGTGGGAGCAATTATTAGGAAATGGAAGACATACAAGACCAATGATAATCTCCCTTGATCTGGGGCTCCACACAAGATCTCACCCCGTGGGGTCAATATGACCACAAGAACGGTGAGCAAAAATCTCAGAACCACACAGGGGGACCTAGTGAATGACCCGCAGAGAGCTGGGACCAAAGTGACAAAGGCTACCATCAGTAACACACTACACTGCCAGGGACTCAAATCCTGCAGTGCCAGATGTGTCTCTCTGCTTAAGCCAGTACATGTCTGAAGATTGCTAGAGAGCATTTGGATGATCCAGAAGAGGATTGGGAAAATGTCATATGGTCAGATGAAACCCAAAACTTTTTGGTAAAAACTCAACTTGTCATGTTTGGAGGAGAAAGAATGCTGAGTTGCATCCAAAGTGAACCATGAGGGTGGAAACATCATGCTTTGGACTCCTTGTTCCGTTTGTGAATGTGGGGAGGGGTTGTTTTGGTCCATTTGCTCATGCGCGGGGCCCACACCAGTTGCACTGCACTGTATTTAAGTAGTTTGACAGCAAAGGGAGACTCACTCTTTTGCATCATTCGAAGTGCTTAAAAAACCTTCGGTTTTCTCGTAGAGAAAAGTATTGGGATTTTCTATTTCTATCTTCTGTTCGGCTAATATAGAGAAGTCTTCTGATTGGCTATTTTTCTTGCGACTGCATCAGGCCACACCCCAGTTTTTCTTTCAGGTTACTGGAATTTTGTCATGTCATTCCTGGTAGAAAAGCCCCCTTGAGAAGAAAAAAAGACAAAATATGTGAATTTTGTCTTTTCATACCTGGTTAGGACACAATGAAAGAGTTTGACCCTTCCACCTTTTTTACTTTAAATTCCACAGATTTTCTTCCTCCCAAACAACATAGAAAATGAGCGGGCAGATTTCATGAGGGCTTGATGAGTAACAGTTTGAGTTTGGATGACGGTGAAGGGAAAAGAAAGGAAAAATACTTGCAGCACAATTTTGTTTTTCATTGTGCACTCCTACACTAATGTGAAGCAACCCATGTCCTTTATCCTTTTTTCCCTTTCATTATTTCTGAATATACTTGAACTCTGTTTTTAAGATACACAAAGGAAAAATAACCTAAACCAAGAATAGAAACATCCCTCTTGTGGTTAAAAGGACTGTTTCCATGACTATAGCCCTTTCTGGATACAAATTCTCCCAGGGGTTTAGGACTACAACGCTGTTCGACGAAATCAGTCAAAGGGAGGGTGGAAAAGTGTTTTAATCATCACCTTCCAATCATACAGTCTGAACAATAGCACCTGTCCCCACAGCTGTGAAAGGACAAGGAAGACATGTCCACCCTCATGTTGGGGAATTATTCTACAAAGCCCAAATTGTGTCTGCGGCAGATGAGACAAAGAGAATTCCGCATCCCCTCCCCTTGTGAGACACTTGCATTCATCAAGCTGACCTGGATGCCACAGAGCTGCGGCTCTCAGTATCCTCCTGTTCCTCTGCCGGTCTCATCTGTTCATCACTCATCCTGTTATGTATTTCATCCCCTTCTCGGGCTTCACTCAGCTCATATTATTACTAATGATAATGGCATCACAAGGCCAGACACTTCATTGTTCTCCACTCTCTCCTCCTGCACCGGCGTGCGTTTATCTTTTCTCTGTGCTCGTTTGTTCTTGCTTTCCGTCTCGTTGTTTGTCGGCACTAATGGAGATAAGGAGACTGATTGTCCCGCTTTCGTGTGCAGAGGGGAGAGACAGGCAGATCAACATGGCACTAATTGTTTTCCACCCTCTCCTGTCAAATACGTCAGGTACGCATTCATCATTAAGGTGTATCAGTTGGGGGGCAAGATGACTTTGTCAGATGAGCTGCCCCATCGCTTCATCTGTCAGAGCGCGGGGGTTGAATATGCCCACATACCTGAGACATTCATCAAGCATCCCGTTCCCGGTCTCCGCCTACCAGCACCAATCATGGTCTGGCTGGGTGGGCCATTGCCTTGGCAACTGATGTCTGGCCTGACATCTTAACTCTTTATTTAATTTTTAACATTAACTCAAAAAAGTTGTGGCATAAAGCAGAGTGGGTTTGTGTGGGTTAGGTTGAGGTTTGCACTTATGACCTAGTGGGAAGCAATTAGACCTTGGACAATTAGAACAGTTCACTTAGTGAACATTGTGATTTTCATATAGATTTCCTTTCAAAGATTTGATGTTGATAGAATTTAATGTTAATACTCACACTTATGCTCTCCAAGGCTACATTTATTTGATAAAATAAATATTTTGAATATATTTTTTTCCTTTATTTATTTATTCTTGCGATGGCAAAACTGAATTTTCTGTTTGATTAGTCTAACTTTAAGTTTCACATGATTCTTCAGAAATCATAAACGTGACATTTATTTTTTGTCACAGTGTCTGGGTTGTGTTCCCTGGGTTTCCACTAGGTGTCCTCAGTTCCCACAGTGTTTATCATTTATCACTTCCTGTCTCCTTATTTGGTCACCTTCCTCCTTGTCTAGTTAATTGATTGTTCCCCACCTGTCTCCTGTTTCCCCATTATCCTTTTGTGTATTTATACCTGGTCTGTCTGAGTCTTAGTCACGGAGTCCTTGTTTAAATGTAATGTTAATTCATGTCCGTCAGTTCTTGCCCTTGCCTTGTCTTCTTGTTTGGTTTATGTTTGGATGGATGTTTTTGGTTTCGACTCATGCCTGGACTGTTTACCCTTTGGATTTGCCCTTTAATAAAGTCACATACCTGCACTTGGTTCTCTCTCCTGTGTTCTCTGTAACACCGATCGTGACAGAAGGACTCCGTCACACTGAGATCCAGCGGTATGTCTTTTTCCCGTTCCCCAGCCAAGATGGCGGAGCGGAGAGCTCAGTATCTCCGGCTGATCGCCCTCCGTCAAGAGGGCAATGAGGTGGGTGCCCTGGCACAGGTGTTCTGGTCCCTGGCCGAGGGTATGGGATACAACGATGCCGCCCTAAAGGACTATTTTAATGGCGGGCTGGATGATCCAGTGTCTCAGGAGGAGATGGCGCAGTTGGAGACACTGGAATTCTGGGAATTTGTGCGCTACCTGCAACATCGGCTTCGGTGGGATGCCCCAGCCACTTCTGTCTCTTCCGGCGGGGTGGTCGTCAGCCCAGCACCACTGCCCAGGATGGCAACCAGCCAAGCGCTACAACCCAAGATGGCCGCCAGTCCAGCACCACTGCCCAAACTGGCCGCCAGCCCAGAGCCACAGCACAAGATGGCCGACTCAACGCCTGAGTCTCCAGACAAGGTGTCACCGACTCGCCAACATAGAGGGCGGAGGAGGAGGAGACAGGCGTCTACCGTTCCTCAAGGCCCAGAGGACGTTCCCGAGGCGGTGCCCGATGCTGTTCCGGAGACCGAGGCGGTGCCCGATGCTGTTCCGGAGACCGAGGCGGTGCCCGATGCTGTTCCGGAGGCCGAGGCGGTGCCCGATGCGGAGGCGGTGCCCGATGCGGAGGCGGTGCCCGATGCCGATGCTGTTCCGGAGGCCGAGGCGGTGCCCGATGCCGTTCCGGAGGCCGAGGCGGTGCCCGATGCCGTTCCGGAGGCCGAGGCGGTGCCCGATGCGGAGGCGGTGCCCGATGCTGTTCCGGAGGCCGAGGCGGTGCCCGATGCCGAGGCGGTGCCCGATGCTGTTCCGGAGGCCGAGGCGGTGCCCGATGCCGAGGCGGTGCCCGATGCCGTTCCCGAGGCCGAGGCGGTGCCCGATGCCGTTCCCGAGGCCGAGGCGGTGCCCGAGGCCGAGGCGGTGCCCGATGCCGAGGCGGTGCCCGATGCCGAGGCGGTGCCCGATGCCGTTCCCGATGCCGAGGCGGTGCCCGATGCCGTTCCGGAGGCCGAGGCGGTGCCCGATGCCGAGGCGGTGCCCGATGCCGTTCCCGATTCGGTGCCCAAGACCGGTCTAGAGTCAGGGCTAGTTCCTGTTGACCTTCCAGGGTCGAGTCAGGTCCCAGTGGACTCTCCAGGGTCGAGTCAGGTCCCAGTGGACTCTCCAGGGTCGAGTCAGGTCCCAGTGGACTCTCCAGAGTCAGGGCCAGTCACTGATGACCTTCCAGAGTCAGGGCGGGTCACCGTTGAACGTTCAGAGTCAAATCAAGTCACTGGGTGGGCTGCTGCTCGGCCCTGTTGGACTCCGGCATCGACCACAGGGGGGTGGTGGTCATCCGCTCCGCCCTGGGGGACCCTGGCGTCGACCACGAGGACGTGGTGGTCCTCTGCTCCGCCCTGGGGGGCTTCCGCTCTGACCACACGGTTGTGGTGGTCTTCTGCTCCGCCCTGGGGGGCTTCCGCTCTGACCACACGGACGTGGTGGTCTTCTGCTCCGCCCTGGGGGGCTTCCGCTCTGACCACACGGTTGTGGTGGTCTTCTGCTCCGCCCTGGGGGGCTTCCGCTCTGACCACACGGACGTGGGGGTCTTCTGCTCCGCCCTGGGGGGCTTCCGCTCTGACCACATGGACGTGGTGGTCTTCCGCTCCGCCCTGGGGGGCGCCTGCCCTGACTACACGGTTGTGGTGGTCTTCCGCTCCGCCCTGGAGGGCTCTGGCCTTGACCACAAGGGTGTGGTGGTCTTCGGCTCCGCCCTGGGGGGCTTCATGTTGTTTTTTCCTTTTGTTTTTGTGTTAATGTCTGTCTCCTCCCTCCTGGTCTTTCTTTGTTGTGTTACATTCTGGTGCCTGTTCCCCATGTTTTTCTTTTCTGGCCCTCCGTCCCTCCCCCTGAGCCTCCACCGGTCCGCCTCCCTCCTGGTCTCTGTTTTGTGTCTGTCTTGGAGCGTCTGGGAGCCGCTCCGTAGAAGGGGGGTACTGTCACAGTGTCTGGGTTGTGTTCCCTGGGTTTCCACTAGGTGTCCTCAGTTCCCACAGTGTTTATCATTTATCACTTCCTGTCTCCTTATTTGGTCACCTTCCTCCTTGTCTAGTTAATTGATTGTTCCCCACCTGTCTCCTGTTTCCCCATTATCCTTTTGTGTATTTATACCTGGTCTGTCTGAGTCTTAGTCACGGAGTCCTTGTTTAAATGTAATGTTAATTCATGTCCGTCAGTTCTTGCCCTTGCCTTGTCTTCTTGTTTGGTTTATGTTTGGATGGATGTTTTTGGTTTCGACTCATGCCTGGACTGTTTACCCTTTGGATTTGCCCTTTAATAAAGTCACATACCTGCACTTGGTTCTCTCTCCTGTGTTCTCTGTAACACCGATCGTGACATTTTTATTATCAATATTGAAAAAAGTTTTAATATTTACTATTTTTCTGGATTCTTTGATTAAAGAGATACGTTCAAAAGGACAGCAATTATGTGAAATGGAAATGTTTTGTATCTTTTAACATCATAAACATTTTTGCAATATAAAAGTATTATTTCTTTAAAAAAAAAAAAAAAAAACCTTATTGACCCTGAACTTTTGAACAGCCTGTATCAATATCTCTACATTTATCATAATACTTATAAATTATTTAATTTAGCGTTATATATTTCATCTAATCATGTTCAATAATTTTAGTAAATTTTACTATATTTTGCTGTAATTTCTATCAATTTAAACATTTTGTGATGAAAGAGTGCAAAATTAACCCAAATATTAACTCACTTTCTGTATTAATATATTTATTAATTTATCACATTTAGAGAAAACACAATTAATCTATTCAGCCAAACTGATCTCGTGAGTTCAAACCTGTATGTTAGTCTAATTTAATTTTCCACACCTCTAAATTAATTATTGCAGCTTTTTCTGGAGTGAACATCCGAGAAATTGCATTACATATGATGAAGTATGGTAGTATCCCTTGGGAAGCTTGTCAGTAGATTGTTTAGATTCATTCATTTGCAGGCCTGGGTTTCAGTTGGGCCCTTTGCACTGAGAGGGTAGCATAGGAGATATATGTTCTCGTTTAATTAACCCCAATGCAATATGTAAATGAAATGACCAAGCTGTGTGGAAAACTGCAGAAACCATTGATTAATGAATTGGAGAAACTGGTCAACATTTTCTCTTGATTAGTTATTGTTGAAATGCCTTTTATATTAGCATGCAAATTAACAAAGAACTACAACAAAACACAATAGTGCAGCTCAGAATTGTGAATCCATAATGAGCCGAGCTTGCATAGAAAGCAAGCATTTGTGCTACTTAATTTAAATAGTGGAGCACTATTTGAACTCATTTAGCACCTGGCTGAATTTAGTTGTGCGTAATTAGTGAACGCGATGTATAACTGGTCCTTCTTTTAATTTATCTGTTTCTCTTCCTGTTTTTCTTCTCTCCACATTAGGCTAGTCCTTGCTATGCCCTTGGTTTAATTGTGATGAGGTAGATTTATGCCCTGATCTCAGCGACATAGAGATCATATCATAAATTACGTCGGTAGCCCCTCAGCATCGATTCAGCTGCAACAACTCGGTGAGCAGACACAGCTTATTCCTTCACAGTCATTTTGATACCTTTATTCATCTGCACTCTTATTAGCATTTAAGCCACTCCCCCTCCAGCCCAACCGCCCCCACCTACGCCACATTGCTCCCTGCCATCACCTGCTTGTCTTTGAAGACTCCTTCCTACGAGGTCTCTGCAGGACTGTGCCAGTGTTATGGGGATCCGAGAGTAAGACATCAGGGATTTTAACCTGTTATTGGTGCTGCATTGCATCAGAAACAAAAGGCTAAAGCTAAGGATGCCTTAAAGGGATAGTTCACCCATTTCAGTCATTATTTTTTATCTTCATGTAATGACATTTTTCTGCTTGATACAAAAGGAGAAATTTCATGCTGCTCACTTCTATGTGACAGATCAAAGTGACCACATCTTTTCAGCTACAAAAAGCACCATAACACTGGTCCATAAAATGCTGCAGTGATCTATAATGTGTATCTCAGTCTATTTGTCACGCAAAGACTTGAGAAGACTTAAGATGTAGCGCATGTTGAATTGACTTTCAATGAAAATATTAATACATTAATACATTAAAATATTGAAAAATCCTTTTGTTCAATAAGAAAATAGCAGGTTTGAAATGACAAAGACTAAAGTGAAAATATCAGTAAGAATGTGTTAAACTTCAAAAGTGTAACATTATATGGCATAATTTACTATCAGTGTTTTTGAGTTTATATGAGAATTTATTTATTATAACAATTAACATTTTATAACAAATTTTTATGAATTTATGGAGTTTATAAAATAATTTATTACATATAAATAAATAATAATAGTAAATATATACATCCAACTAAATTTATTACAGTTATTTTCAGGTTGTTGCAATTTTTTAATAAATTGAAATATATAAATTATTAAGTAATTAACATTGTCAGCATATAATTAATATTATATAATAATAACAAATAATGAAAATGGAGTTTATGATTTATTTTCAGTTTATATAAGAATTTATTACATATAAATATATTAATATTAAATTTAAATAATTAATATAAATCCAAAGAAATTCAGAAGTATTTCAGTAAGTTCCAGCTTGCTGCATTTTTTTTCAATTGTTTAATCATTTGAAATATGTAAATTATAAAGTAATTAACATTGTATAATTAACATTGCATAATCATAACAAATAATGAAAATGGTGTTTGTTACAGTCAGTTCCAATTTGTTGCAATTGTTTTGTAATTGGACATTTTATTATAGACAATGTTATACATTAGTCATAATATATAAGCAATGTAAGCAATAAAAATAATAAAAATACAAAATATTGTTAAAATGCATCACCTTAATATTTAATAAAAATATAAATAAGAAATACAAAATATAAATACATTGCTAAAAATTTTAATGGAGCATTTTTTTTTGTGACGAGGCCAGTGAAACGTTGAGCTACAGGCCCAATGATCCAGAAAAAAAATCCTTATTATTGAGCCATGTTAAATATTATTTTACTTTTAGGCTCTTTGTCTGTGTGAATACTGCTAGTGGAGACTAAACCACTTCAGATTTCCCGGTCTGGTTTGGCACATCAGATGAGTGCGTTCGTGACTGGCTCACACATTTTCAAATAAGATCAACGTGAAGTAGCTCGGTTAAATGAGTGGCCTAGGCTAGCTCAGTGCTGCGTTTTTATTAACGTGTGCTAATGCCGACACATATGGGCCTGTGGCTCAATTTGCCAGCTGTAACAGATAATTATGTCCAAACAAATGCTCCCCATGGTGAGCAGATACCATCCATTTGCAATGTTCATTAAAATTCCTCCAACTGTGCCTCTATCTACCGGCAGCTCCTGAAAAGCTGACCCACCTGAAAGCTAGTAAAACAGATAAAGATGCAAGCGATTGGCTGAAAAGAGACAAAATGCCTATATATGTTGGAACCGGGCTCTTGCTGGGGTGACGGAATTGAGGTAATGTATAGTTACTATTGAAATTGCTGTGCAGGAGACACCAAGCTGACCTACAGATGACTCTTGGAAACCTTGGGGGACTGTTGTGAAAGGTGTGTGTATCTGACATGAAGTCATGAATTTGGTATGAGATGGATGGCATTGTTTGGACCCAGACAGCAGGGTATGGTCTGCTTCCTGGAGAGCGAGGTGTAAGGTTTTGGACTGCAAATGAGATGTTTATCTCTGGATGAATACAAATACAATCTGTTTACCAGGAGTTTTTGCTTTGAGTGTAATTGGAATGGTGATAGAAACTAGTAAAGTTTTCCTTGCAAAAAATAAAACATAAGGACAGACAGAGAAAGAAAAGGCTATCAAAGAAACGGGCAGATGGACAGGAAAGAGAGATTTCCAAAGAGTTGGCCTGGCACAAATACTAGAAGATAAAGAAAGCGATATATAGAGAAGGAAATAGAAAACAAAGGCTGTGTTTTTTCACAATCAGCCCACCTCGGCACAGCTCAATATCAGACACAGCCCACATGCATCTTTTTATTGAACTCTTGCCATAGAGATCCAGACATTCTTCTGTTTACTATGAACTGAAGCCTCAGAGCCAGGAATGGCTTTTACAGTGTTGAGAAATCAAAGCTTATCCAGTCAAGTTCAGTTGAACTATACTATATAGTGTTTTTATTTTTATTTTTTTGTCTGTGTGTGCATTTACTGTTAAAGGGAAATTATTATAATATTATCACCCTGTAACCTGCATGTTTCCACCCACGGCACCACTATTTAGTTTTGGCAATCAACAACAGTGTACCAGTTCTGGCGAAAGTTAGAGCAAAGCATGCTAACTGTTCTGTCTTTGGCTGCACAGATGAGCACAGAACTCTATTTAGAGTCCCAGTCTCAGAGGAGACAAGAGAGCAGTGGATTTATTGGTTTATTATTACGCTTTTGCCACACGCGTGTAATATAAACATGAGATTTCATTACCTTTATAAACATAACTGACATAACTTTTGTAACTTGTGTTTTTAACACACACTTGGGTGTATTTGACAGTTTAAGCGCAATAAGACATGAAAGAAAACTTAGTTTAGTACTCAAATACTCTGTGTGCGTTCAGAAAACCATGTATCAGAAGTTTAAACTAATATGATTTAAAACACATGATTTCAGCGTGATAGACATAATAATCAAAACCAAACTGATGTTTTTTAGCAGAGTATCACAGTTATGAGCTTTAAATGCACTGCCCTATTCTGGAAAAGAGGGCGGGGAGCAGCAGTTAATTTTCATTTAAAGAGACATGGATGAAAACAGTGTCTGCTTCAACTCAAAATAGGTATAATAAATTATCTACAGGGTACTTTGAGCTGAAACTTCACTGACACATTATGGGGACATCTAAGACGTATATTACATAAATTGTAAAAAGGGGCATAATAGGTCTCCTTTAAGTTTAAAATTTTAGGGCCCTATCATACACCTGGCGCAATTCAACACAATGCGCAGTGCAAGTGTGTTTGCTAGATTCAGTCCGGCGCATTTTCCTGTCCAGCGCCACGTTGTTTAACTAGCAAATGCATTTGCGCCCATTTGTGGTCTAAAAAAATAGGTGTGTTCAGGTGCATTGCTATTTTAGAGCTGAAAATAGACTGCGCCATAGAGCAACTCAAACCTGGTCCAAAGTCTAAAGTCAATGGCGCAATATATATATTTATTTAGTTAAAGATATCATTGGTAGAAAATGCGCCTCTGGGCGGGTCCAAAGTGCACGTTGACTTTGCTTATTACACACAGGGATGCTTATCACACAAACATGCCAAATATTAAAAACAAAAGGAATACAGTGTAAAATAATATATATAGCCTTCTTCACCTCGGGAAGCTTTGGTGGATTCCTGCTTGTCCCGTAGATGATCTCCTCGCGTGCTTTAACTTTGCGCATGAGCAGATCGGTTTCTTCACTTGAGAAGCATTCAGCTTTTCCCCCAACAAATTCCGCCATGTAAATAGTGATCCGCCTTGGCGCAAGTGCATTTCACTCTTAAAGGGAATGGGAGATGACACTCTGATTGGTGTATTGAATGTTACGCCCATTACTCATTAAGAGAATAGGGACAACCCATTTCGGACCGTTTTTCCATCGTTAAAATAGCAAAAGTGGATTTGGCCCTGAATGCACCTGTGCCGTGCGCTTTACACTTTGTGTTTAGATCGTTAAAATAGGGCCCTTATACTAAGTTCAGTTTGTAGTTTTTTCCCCCTGTTCAGTTCAACAATTTTTCTGCAGTTATTTTTAAACGACTGGTCCCAAGGTAAATGAGATAAATGAGTTTAAAAGTGGTTAATTTCAGTGCAGTTTGCTTCTGTTCAGCTCAGACCGTCATTTGGCCCCTGCATGCAATAAAACATGTTAGTACATTTCAGATCATTTCTATAAGCAGATTAATACATACTGTAGCCCTCATCAGGGGATTTAGCTATTTCCCGTTGTGTCTTTGGAGAAAATAAAATGTTTTGTTATTTAATTGTCACATAGCTCAATGGGATACAGACTTTCTCATTGTTTGTGCCTTGTTCTGAAAGCACCTGGTGGTGGAGGGGTCTGACTGTCACGTTGTTGGTCCAGTTAATGCCAGATGGATTTTAAAGCAGCATAGTTGTGTGATTATATAAATATATGTGTGTGTGTGTGTGTGTGTGTGTGTGTGTGTGTGTGTGTGTGTGTGTGTGTGAAGGAGGGAGTGTGAACTGGCTGGTGGCAGTAAATGCTGCCTGCTGTTGACAGGAGTGTGTGTATGAGCAGAGGGGCTTGCAGACACTGGAACTTGGCTGCAGAATTGTAAGAGGTGTCAAGAAGTCTGAAATATATATGCGGAAAGAAAAACAGAAAGATTTACTTGCATTCCACCTAATTGCAAAGCAAGTTTGCATCCCTTTCACTGCCTTATGGAGATGGTGGGCCTTATTTTGGTGTACTTGTGAAAACAAAGTATTCAACAAAAATTATAAAGGATGTGCCTTTTTATACATCAGAAATATTTATAGGGATGGGAATTGTAGAGAATTCTAAAACATTTTTTGCAGTTCCTGCACAATAACGTGTATTAAGAAGGTAAATGTGTTCAGTTTTGATTTCATGTTGACTATACTGTACATCACATGAACTATCATCCAGTTCTCTCTCTCTCTCTCTCTCTCTAGGAGCCGCATTTGAGTTTATTTTTTGGTTTCATTATTTATAGTTGTCTTTTCTATTGCATTTGAGTAGTATACCTTCTACAGCCAGGAGAGGGCGCTATCATATAAATTGCAGCGTTCAGAGCATGACGAGGAGAAGGTGAACCAGGTGCTCGAGGGTGGTTACGGGTGGAGGTGTGGAGTGATGATGGAAGGAAGTAGCGTAGATTCCGGAAGTGATCCGGAAATGGAGGATGTGGATAGTGGAGGCGGCGAGAATGGAAGTAGTAAGTGGAGTGTAGTAGAAAATCGGAAAAGAAAGAAACAATCTTCAGAATCGGGTAGTGAGAAAGGAAATCTCCAGACTAGAAGAAGGAAAGAGGAATATAAGGTATTGTTGAAGTTTGTTGACTCTGTAAATGCGATTAATCCGTTGAAGCTGACGAAAACATTGAAATAAATGATAGGGACAGTTGAAAGCATTACGACTTTGAGGGATGGCAATCTGTTGTTGTTTTGTAAAGACAGTAGGCAGCAAAAATCAGCTCTGGGTATAAAATCTATGATTGGACATAAGGTGTTGTGCTCGATACCGGAAGAAAAGAATTGGGTTAGAGGTGTTGTAACAGGGATTCCGACAGATGTCACGAAGGAGAAGATTAAAAGAAATATCACGGGAGCAGCAGTAAAGTTTGTTAAACGGCTCAAGTGTGTTAGAAATAACGAGAAGATGGACAGCCTCTCAGTAATGATAAACTTTGATGAAAATAAAATGCCAGAGAAAGTTTATTTAGGATTTGTAAGATATGCAGTAAGACCATACGTTCCTCCGCCGCTAAGATGTTATAAGTGTCAAAAATTCGGTCATGTAGCGGCAGTATGCAGAGGTAAGCAGAGATGTGCGCGGTGTGGAGGTGAACATGAGTACGGCAAATGTGGGCAAGGTGTAAATCCTAAATGCTGCAACTGTGGTGGGGATCATAGTGCAGGATACGGTGGTTGTCAGGTACGGAAAAAGGCAGTCAAGGTTCAAAATGTTAGAACGACAGAAGGAATAACATACGCTGAGGCATTGAAGAAAGTAAACCAGATTCCTAAAACAAATGAAAATATGAATGAAGAAATTCATTCAAAACAACAGAGTAAAGAACAAAGAGATGAAAAGGTAGTAGTGGATGATAAGGTGGCATTTGTAACATTTATCGCTGAAGTAGTGAACTGTTCAGCTCAAACTGAAAGCAGGACTGAAAGAATCAAAATCATTATCAGAGCTGCAGAAAAGTACTTGGATCTGGGGAATGTTACTGTTGACATGATAAATGAAAGGCTCAAGATTCCAACATTAAAAAGTCAAGCAGTAAATAGTCAGACAACATGTGGTGGATCTTAATGGTGTTATATATTTTGCACTGTAATGCAAGAAGTTTGATTGCAAATGGACAGGAGTTTAAGAAATTTATAGCAGACCAAGAGAAAGGCCCAGATATTATATGTATACAGGAAACTTGGCTTAAGTCACAATATAACTTTCTAATACATGGATATACTACTATTCGGAGGGATAGACAACAAGGGAATGGAGGTGGAGTAGCTACTTTTATAAAGCAAGGAATCGGGTATAAAACAGTTGAGGTAGATGGGGAAGTAGAAGTTGTGGTGGTGGAAATATGGGAAGGATCAAGGTGTATTAGAGTAATTAATTTTTACAATCCATGTGATAGGTTAAGCAAGGATATTCTAGAAAGTATAGGAGGAAATGAAAGTCAAAAACGGTGTGGTGTGGTGATTTTAACGGTCATAGTTCAATATGGGGAAGCGCAAAAACAGATTATAATGGTAAGATCATTGAAGATATGCTAGATTGGGGAAGATTAGTGTGCATTAATGATGGAAGTCATACTAGAATTGATTTGAATAAGGGAAGGCATTCGGTATTAGACTTGACAATAGTATCTGAAAGTTTAGCGAGTAAATGTGAATGGAAAGTACTAAAACAAAGTACAGTAGGAAGTGATCATTTTCCTATTTGCAGTAAAGTTGGAGTAGATATAGAACAAAGAGTGGGGGAAAGAATGCCTAGGTGGAGGTTCAAGTCAGCGGATTGGGATAAGTATAAGGAGTTATGTGGAAGCAAAATGAAGGACATTAGTAAATGTATAGAAGATGTTGATGTTTTTAATAATGAAATATGCAAGGTTCTTTCAGAGTACAGCAGTAGAAGTAATAGGTAAGAGGAAGGCAGGCAGCAGGAAGAAAGTTATGCCATGGTGGAACGAGGAGTGTAGTGAGGCAACAAATGGAAGTGAAGTGACATTCAGCCAAGTATGGTGACCCATACTCAGAATTTGTGCTCTGCATTTAACCCATCCGAAATGCACACACACAGAGCAGTGAACACACACACACACTGTGAGCACACACCCGGAGCAGTGGGAGAAATGAGAAATAAAGAAATTTGAGAAATAAAGAAAAAATGAGAAATAAAGCACTCAAGAAGGTAAGAAGGTCACTTAATTATAATGATTTAATAAGTTATAAAAGGGCACAAGCTATAGTGAGAAGAGTCATTCGGACATCTAAAAGAAATTATTGGAGGGAATTTTGTAATAGAATAGGGGAAGACATTGAAATAAGTGAGTTATGGAATATGATACGAAAGATGGGAGGGATACAAAGAGATTACAACATACCTGTATTAGAATATAATAATAGACAAATTATATCTGAAAGCGGTAAAGCAGAGGTATTTGCAGAAACATTCGTTAAAATTCATAGTAATTCGAATTTATCAGAGGATGCGAGGAAAACTAGGGACCAGATACTAAGTAAATATCCTCATTTATTGGAGGAAAAGGGACTTTCAGGAAGTACAATGGATTCAGAGTTTACTTTGTACGAATTGAAAAAAGCGCTTGCAGGGGTTAAGCAAACATCTCCAGGCAGAGATGACATTTGTTATGAGATGGTAAAACATTTATCAGAGACAGCATTAGAGACAATTTTGAGGCTTTTTAATAAGGTTTGGGAGTTAGGAAAGTTACCAAATGACTGGAAGCATGGTGTCATAGTGCCAATTCCAAAACCAGGCAAAGATCATACACAGCCAAATAATTATAGACCTATAGCTTTAACGTCTAATCTATGCAAAATAATGGAGCGTATGGTCATGAGTAGATTAGTATATGTCATTGAAAGGGATAATATTTTATCACCTTATCAAAGTGGATTTAGGAAAGGACGTAATACAATGGACTCAGTACTGTGCCTGGAATCTGAAATAAGAAAGGCTCAGGTAAATAAGGAAGCTTTAGTTGGGGTATTTTTTGATGTTGAAAAAGCTTATGACATGATGTGGAAAGAGGGACTTTTAATTAAGTTAGGAAAAATGGAAATTAAAGGAAGAATGTATAACTGGATCAGGGATTTCCTGTTTAACAGAACTATACAAGTAAGAGTAAGTACTGCTTTTTCTCAGATACACACAATAGAGAATGGAACACCTCAGGGAAGCGTTAGTAGTCCAATTCTGTTTAATATTATGATTAACGACATCTTTACAAAGGTTGATAGGGGCATTGGAAGATCTTTATATGCGGATGATGGAGCACTGTGGAAAAGAGGGCGTAATGTAAAGAATGTGGAAAGATGTTTGCAGAATGCCGTTAAAATGGTAGAAAATTGGGCAAATGAATGGGGATTTCGGTTTTCAGTAGATAAAACGCAGGTAATTTGTTTTGCAAAAAGGAAAAGTAACCCTACCATTAACATCAGATTGTATGGACAAGAAGTGAAGCAAACAGCAGTTGTGAGGTTTCTGGGTATATGGATGGATTTGAAATTGAATTTTAGTATGCATATCCAGAAACTGGTTGACAAATGCAAAAAAGCATTAAATATCATGAGGTGTTTAGCAGGAGTTGATTGGGGAGCATGTCGCCAGTCTCTTAAAATAATATATTGTGCTCTAATAAGATCAGCAATAGATTATGGCAGTATGGTATATTGCACTGCATCCAAAACACAACTCGTAAAAATAGAGGCAATTCAGTCACAAGCTTTGCGAGTTTGTTGTGGAGCGTTTAGATCCTCTCCAATAACAGCAGTGCAAGTAGAGATGGGTGTAATGCCTCAAGTAATTCGTAGGCTCAAGTTAAAGATGAGGTATTTTATAAGTATAAAGGGACACTTGGACAGTCACCCAGTTAAAATGGTGTTGGAGGATTGTTGGGAATATGGACATAAAAAGTTATCAAGTTTTGGATGGAAGGCCAGTGAGGAAGCCCGGAGAATGGGATTAAGTGACTTCAATGTTGCTCCTACTGTGGCTAGGTCAGCAATTCCTCCTTGGCTTTTCCCAATGCCTTTGATTGATACTCAATTGCTTAAAGAAAAGCATAACAATACAAATGGATTAGGAAATTTTAATATACAGCAATACATTGATCAAAGTTATTATAGTGCAGTTCAAATATACACTGATGGTTCAAAAGATCCAGAATTTGGGAAAACAGCAGTAGCGGTATATATTCCACTTTTTAACATTAGAATAGCAAAAAGAATATCAGATTATCTTTCAGTATTCTCTGCAGAAATTATTGCAATATGTCTAGCACTTCAGTGGATAGAAGAAATCCAACCAACAAGGGTAGTGATATGTACAGATTCTTTATCCGCACTAAATAGCTTGGAAAGTGGAACATCATCAGCAAGGCAAGACATGATAAATGAAGTAATGCAGAGTCTTTACAGAACAAGACAGTATGTACTTCTGGTGAATCTTGTATGGGTTCCATCGCATATGGGTGTGAAAGGAAATGAGGAGGCTGATAATCAGGCTAAACAGGCATTAAATCATTCACAAATTGACATTGAAGTGGCATTAAGTAAAACAGAAATTAAAAGTGATAATAGCTAAACAAATACAGGAAATTTGGCAGAAAGAATGGAATGAAGGAAAGAAAGGTAGACATTTTTACTGCATTCAAGGAAAAGTTGGGTCAGAGAGAAGAAGATTCGGAAACAGGAAAGAGGATGTTTTAATAACAAGAATGCGTATTGGACATTGTTTATTAAATCAAAGCTTACAAAGAATTGGTAAACATGAGAATGGAAATTGTGACAAATGTGGGTTAGTTGAAAATATAGAGCATGTCCTTTTAGAATGCGAAGCTTATGAAAGAGAGCGGTCCCAGTTAAGACATGCTTTAAGAAGTGTAGGAATCAATGAGTTGACACTTCAGGTTCTCCTAGGACAAGGTGCTAAACAATCAAGAGTTTATCATGAGTTATTTATATTTTTAAAGGAAACAGGATTATTTAATAGGATTTAAAACTCCATTATGTGTAAATTTTATATGGATATATATATATAATTTTTTTTTTTTTTTTTTTTTTTTAAAGAGTAGATCTAGTTTAAACTTCCTTTCCAAATATGCGCTTCACACTCCATTTCAGTAGGTGGCGGGAATGCACCTTTTAAGATGGTTTGCCAACCGCCATTAAATCCTAGAAGAAGAAGAAGAAGATGACGAGGAGAAGGCGTGCCAGCAGATACAGTCTTTGACCTCGGCCTGGATCTGTGTTGCCGGAGCTTTTGCTTATAGGAGAAAGCTAAACTCTAAGCGCTACAAAGGAATATTTAAAGTCATTTAAATCAGTTCACATTTTTTGTTTTATACTTTGTTTATTTGCAATAAATATCAACAAACATTCCATGACAACACTTGGATTTTCTTGGATTCGGGCTGTGAGTCTGACCCTGTACGCGCATTTTCCAGGTGGTTGGAAACAATAACAGGGGGTTACAGGGAAAACCCAACATTGTTTTTTGATATTACATTGTGTCAAAGACTCTTGCTGTGAATTTGTCAAAGACGGATTTATGTTGGAACTACGCAATATGAAGACGAAGGAAACGTCGATCTAAGCCTGGCAAGCCAAATAAAGAAACACTTTGATGGAGGTATGTGCTTTCAAAGTGAATATTATTTGAAGGGTATAGAAACGAATTTCACCGCAGAGTTTTGAGTTGATGAACTGTGATTTATTTTTTATTTTTATTTTTTGAGTTTCATAAAGCGAGGCCAAATATATAAGAACGGTGAAATCACAGCCTAATTGGAACAAATGCAATGCAACGATATGTTTATTTTTGGAAAGAATACAAACTATTTCTACATTTTTGAGGACTTTTGCATTGATTGAAGCAAGATAAACATTTTTTTGTGATTTTTGGAAGTTAATTTGTGATTTTTATTTTTTGAGAGCCATGGCTGATTCTAATGAAGAAGAAACAACTCCTGTTAAAGACATGAGTGAAACTGTCGCGCAATTGCGGTCATCTAGAGGAGGAAAAATGTCACATGTAACATGGAGAATGAACATTGTGAATGATTTAATGATTGATCCAGAGTTTCTTGATGAAGTTAAACAAAACATGATCAAGTTTAATGAATTTCTTGAAGAGTTCAAAGCCATGCACGCCTCCTATAGTGAAATGTTGGATGAGGAGGCAAAACAAGAAGACCACAAAACAGGCCAGGTGTTCAGGTTCAACCTCCTCTTCTTAATTTAGGCCCAGATAGGTATCACAGCAGACCTGTTTTCCAGCCCAGGGCTAGCAGTGATATCCGGCCACAACTACAGCAGACCTCAGCTCACAGTATTCCTCCTGTTATCTCCCAGTCACTTGCAAGTTCAGTCCAAGCCATTCAGTCCACTGTATCTCAATGGCAAATTCCTACACCCAGATCAGCACAGGAAAGCCATATGATCAAAATTCTGGAAAGGCAGAGTGAATTGACAAAGATTCTTATGAAACAGCAACTTCTGTCTACACTACCGAAAGGTAGCATTCCACTCTTTGCTGGACAAGTTCTTGAGTACAAGTCATTCATTCACTCCTTTGAAAATATGGTTGAAAGCAAAACTGATAACAATAAAGATAGATTGCAGTTTCTTATTCAATATACAAGAGGCCCAGCACAAAGGCTGGTCAAGAGCTGTGAGTACTTGTCACAAGATAGAGGCTACCAGAGAGCAAAGGAGTTGCTAAAGGAAAACTTTGGAAACGAATACAAGATCTCTTGTGCTTACTTGGAAAAGGCCCTATCCTGGTCCCAAATAAAATCTGAGGATTGTAAATCACTACAGGATTATGCCATGTTCCTTAGGAGCTGCTGCAATGCTATGGAGGAAATGGAATATATGGAGGAGCTAGATACCATATCCAATATGAGAAGCATTGTGCTCAAGCTACCATACAAGCTTAGGGAGAGATGGCGTAACAAGGCATATGAGCTGCAAGAACAACGTAGTCGCAGGGTAAGGATTTTAGATTTAGTCTGCTTTATAGAAAAACAAGCTCGCATAGCAGCTGATCCAGTATTTGGTGATCTTCAAGATCAGTCGGCTAGTAGAGGAAAGGCTAGATCCCCAGTCAAATCACAGGCCTCAAAGTCATCTGGAAATAGTTTTGCCACTAGTATAACTATTACACAAAAGCAGATGAAGTTTGATCTTTCTTGCCCCTTCTGTAGCGCAAGACACACATTGGACATGTGTACAGACTTTTTAAAGATAACGCATAGAGACAAGCTCAGTTTTTTAAAGACCAAAGGCATATGCTTTGGATGTCTCTCCACAGGCCACATTAGCAGAGACTGCAAAAGGCGTCTCAGCTGTAAAGTATGTAAGCAAGCTCACCCTAGTGTCCTACATATTGAGGCCAAAGATAGTATCATCGAAAAAGCAGAAAGATCCTCTAATGCTACAGGCGGTGCATCGGCAGGGATATGTGGCCATATAGGGGCTGGAGATCAAGAGAGTGTGCTGTCCATTGTCCCAGTTCAGGTTAAGGCAGCAAAGGGCAGCCAAATCTTACAGGTGTATGCTCTCCTGTACCCTGGATCCTCTGCCACCTTCTGCTCCGAGGATCTTATGTTTCGGCTCAATCTGAAAGGTAGAAAAGCACACATTCTTCTACGCACAATGAATCAAGAAAAAACTGTTCCAACTCATGTCGTATCTGAAATAGAAGTTTCAGCACTAGACAGCAATAACTTCTTACCTCTTCCTGATCTCTTCACTCAAAAAGAAATGCCAGTTACCACAAACAGCATTCCCAAGCAGAAAGACTTAGCACAATGGAAGTATCTAAGTCGAGTCAAACTTCCCAGCATTAATTCAAAGGTGGAGCTGTTGATTGGCACGAATGCTCCAAAGTGCTTAGAACCATGGGAGGTTGTTAATAGTCAAAGTGGGGGCCCCTACGCAGTTAGAACCTTATTGGGGTGGGTTGTAAACGGGCCACTGAGAAGTGCTGATGGCAGTGCAGAGAGTGTGACTGTGAATAGGACATTGGTTGCAAGTCTAGAACATCTTCTGATCTCACAGTATAATCAGGATTTTAGTGAGGTAGCATCTGTGGAGAAGACCGAAATGTCAGTTGAGGACAGAAAGTTTTTAGAGATAGCCAATGAGGCGGTCTTACAAGATGGACATTACTATCTGAAGTTGCCCTTTAGGAAAACTGATGTCAGCATGCCTTACAATACCCAAGTTGCAGAACAGCGCCTCCAAACTCTGAAAAGAAAAATGAAAAAAGATGAACAATACAAACAAGAATATATTGCCTTTATCAATGACATCTTTGAAAATCATTATGCAGAGGAGGTCCCAGAGGAATATCTCACACAGGCACCTGGGAAGGTAGGATACATACCACACCACGGAGTGTACCACCCCAAAAAGAAGAAACTTAGAGTGGTGTTTGATTGTGCAGCTACTTACAAAGGTGTATCCCTCAACACAGAGCTACTACAGGGTCCTGATCTGACCAATTCTCTTATCAGAGTCATTTGGAGATTCTGCAAAGAACCTATAGGAATTATGGCTGACATTAAGTCAATGTTCCATCAGGTGGGAGTAGAGAAATCAGGTGTGACACCAGTCAAACCCCAAAGGAATACCATATGCTTGTGCACATATTCGGTGCAGTGTCCTCCCCAAGTTGTGCAAGTTTTGCATTACGAAAAACTGCTGATGACAATGAAAGCTGTTTTACCCTGCACGTAGCAGATACAATCAGGCACAACTTTTATGTGGATGATTGTGTTAAATTCATGGCTGAAGAGTCTGAAGCCATCCAGCTAGTAAAAGACCTCACCGCACTATGCTACAAAGGTGGATTCCAGCTCACTCTATGGGTCAGCAATAATCGGGCAGTTCTAGCATCCATTCCAAAAGAAAAATGGGCAAAAGAAATCAAAACACTAGATCTTGACAAAGACAGCCTGCCAATCGAAAGAGCCCTAGGACTGAAGTGGTGCGTGGACTCTGACCATTTCCAGTTTAACATCAATTTAAGCCAGAAGCCACATACCCGCAGAGGCATACTTTCTGTTGTTCCATTTTTGATCCCCTTGGGTTTCTTGCTCCTCTCATTCTCCCAGCCAAGCAGTTGCTACAAGAGCTCTGCAAGAGAGGCTTTGGATGGGACGAACCTTTGCCCCAAGCTGTAGTAGACAGGTGAGAAGAATGGACAAACAATTTAGAAAGAATAAAAAGCTTCAGTGTAGCACGTTGTTTGAAACCAAAAGGCTATGGGACAACAAAGTGTGCAGAACTACACCACTTTGCTGATGCCAGTGGGAATGGCTATGGCTCAGTAAGCTACATAAGACAAGCTAATGAACAGGACATTATACATGTCACCTTTCTCATGGGAAAGTCCAGAGTCCTTCCTTTAAAGAGCATCACAGTACCACATCTGGAGTTGGCCGCTGCAGAATTGTTGGTAAAGGTGGACAAAATGCTAAGGAGAGAACTATATCTACCCTTAAAGCCCTCCGTTTTCTGGACTGACAGCCAAACCGTACTTAAGTACATTAGAAGTGAAACTGTAAGATTTAAAACGTATGTAGCAAACAGGGTCTCGCTGATTCGGGATAACTCGGAGCTGTCCCAATGGAGATATGTAAGAAGTAAAGACAATCCAGCTGATGATTCCTCGAGAGGATTGAGTGCAGGCAAATTCATGGAGCAAAGGAGGTGGATGCATGGCCCAGAGTTCCTATGGAAACCTGAGGAAGGTTGGTTAGAGGTGAAGGCATTGGGCTCAGTGTTACAGGATGATCCAGAGGTTAGGAGAAACACTACTGTGTTTACAACAGTGGTGAACACTGAAACACCCACAGACCAGCTTATTCCATACTTTTCAAATTGGCTACTTAAATAGGCTACTTAAAGCAGTGGCATGGTACATCAAACTAAAAAAGGCCTTGAGACTGAGAATCAAAAAACAAAAGGGCTCTCCATCATATCAAGTCGTTACCCGCTCCCACAGCCAAAAGGCGAGCCCAAAATTTGAGGTTTTTGGTACCAAACCTGGTGGACAACTCCTCACAGTGGAAGATCTCTTACAGGCAGAAAGGTCAGTTTTCTCTTATGTTCAGAGGCAAGCATTCCCAGCTGAAATTACAACACTGCAAATGACCCCACCTAAAGTGAAAAGGAGCAGCAGGATCTGTAGGCTTGATCCTGTACTAGATGAAGGCATCTTAAGAGTAGGTGGCCGGATGCATAAATCTGCCATGCCTGATGAAACCAAACACCACTATATCTTGCCCAAAGATTCACAAATTTCAATTCTTCTTTTAAGACACATTCATGAACGCTGTGGTCACAGTAGCAGGAACCACATGCTCTCAGAGCTCTGTAAAAAATGGGGGGAAGTCGTGGCCTAATGGTTAGAGAGTCGGACTCCCAATCGAAAGGTTGTGAGTTCGAGTCTCGGGCCGGCAGGAATTGTAGGTGGGGGGAGTGCATTTACAGTGCTCTCTCCACCCTCAATACCACGACTTAGGTGCCCTTGCGCCACAGCATAAATGGCTGCCCACTGCTCCGGGTGTGTGTTCACAGTGTGTGTGTGTGTGTGTGTGTTCACTGCTCTGTGTGTGTGCACTTCGGATGGGTTAAATGCAGAGCACGAATTCTGAGTATGGGTCACCATACTTGGCTGAATGTCACGTCACTTTCACTTTTTCACTTTCAAAATATTGGATTAGTAAGGCCAACTCTTTAGCAAGAAAGGTGCTCTCAAGATGTGTCATGTGTCGACGTTTGAGGGGCAAAGCAGGTGAGCAGAAAATGGCAGATTTGCCACTAGAAAGAATCCTACCTGACCTCCCTCCCTTTACCAATGTCGGATTGGACTACTTTGGCCCGATTGAAGTGAGGCGAGGAAGAAGCACTATTAAAAGGTATGGAGTTCTGTTTACATGTATGTCCAGCAGAGCTGTTCATTTGGAAGTAGCTTTCTCCTTAGACACTGACTCATGCATTCACGCTTTGAGGAGATTTGTTTGCAGAAGGGGGCAGGTTAAGCACATCAGATCTGACAATGGAACGAACCTGGTGGGTGCTCAGGTGGAGCTCAAGAAAGCTCTGATGATGCTGGACAAGTCAAAGATCCAGGATGCCTTGCTTCCTGATGGAATCGAATGGAGTTTCAACCCACCAGCAGCATCGCACCATGGCGGAGTCTGGGAAAGGCTTAAAAGATCTGTTTGTTACGTGCTGAACTCCACACTCCATCAACAGTCCATCGATGATGAGGGTCTTCAAACTCTATTTTGTGAGATAGAGGCTATTCTCCTCTCTCCACAGTGTCCTCAGACCCATACGACCTGGAACCGCTGACCCCAAACCACATCCTCCTCCTAAAAACCCAGCTCATTATGCCTCCTGGAATCTTCCTGAAATCAGACCTTTATGCTAGACGCCGCTGGAAACAGGTTCAGTACATGGCAGATCTTTTCTGGCATAGATGGACCGAAGAATACCTACTTCTAATCCAGGAAAGGCAAAAATGGACTGTAGTGAAGAAGAACCTGAATGTTGGAGATCTTGTTCTGGTGGTTGACCCCACTGCTCCTAGAGGATCATGGCCATTAGGAAGAGTTCTAGAGACCAAGCCTGATCGAAAGGGGCTGGTCAGATCCGTGAAGCTCCAGACACAGACTTCAATCCTAGATAGGCCCATTACCAAGCTGTGCCAAATTTTGGAGACTGAAGAGTGTCCGGCGCCTCCTAAAGATCACCAATAAAGGATGTAATGTATACATATATACATATTTTTCTAAAGCATTAAGAGATTATTGATTTCTGGCTCCTTTTTTTTGTATTTATTTTAAATAATTGATTCTATAGAGAACAGTTAGGGGCCGGTGTGTAGGAGCCGCATTTGAGTTTATTTTTTGGTTTCATTATTTATAGTTGTCTTTTCTATTTTTTCTATTTCTATTGCATTTGAGTAGTTTACCTTCTACAGCCAGGAGAGGGCGCTATCATATAAATTGGAGCGTTCAGAGCATGATGAGGAGAAGGCGTGCCAGCAGATACAGTCTTTGACCTCGGCCTGGATCTGTGTTGCCGGAGCTTTTGCTTATAGGAGAAAGCTTAACTCCAAGCGCTACAAAGGAATATTTAAAGTCATTTAAATCAGTTCACATTTTTTGTTTTGTACTTTGTTTATTTGCAATAAATATCAACAAACATTCAATGACAACACTTGGATTTTCTTGGATTCGGGCTGTGAGTCTGACCCTGTACGTGCATTCTTCAGGTGGTTGGAAATAATAACAAGGGGTCACAGGGAAAACCCAACATTGTTTTTTGCCATTACACACACACTCTCTCTCTCTCTCTCTCTCTCTCTCTCTCTCACACACACACACACACACACATTACTGTATAATGACTCAAGGCTGTTTCTCTGTCCTGCACTGCAGAGAAAGCATTAAGACTGACATGTCCAATAATCCTCAGCACAAAGCCTGAACTGTGGATGGTGCATAACACACACACACACACACCCACACAGAGTGTAGTGATATTTGCTATTTAATGTGTACAGTATTTGTCAGTGTTGTGCAGTTAGCCCACTTGATCTGACTAAATATTTATTTATTATTACAAATGCTTCTTCTGTGATGCCATCTGACCTTAAACTTCATGGAGGGATAGAGAGGAAGACAAAGGGAAAGAGACCGTTCTAATGACGTAATAGAAGCAGAAAAGTGCAGGGTGCTGCATGCATTTTTTTTATGCTGCCTTTATCTTGCCTAACTTGTGATGTTCTAATACATTTTTCTTCTTTATGTAGTACATTGTGTGCAAATGTTTTCACCCATGAATTGAGGAAAAACCACACCAGACTCCTGGGCATAGAAACAATGACTGTGTTTATCCCAAATCATATACAGTCCTTTTATTTACATAAATTCAACAGATAGTTTTGGCTAAAATGTAATTAATAGATTTTTTTTTCACTAAAAGAAATAAATATTTTTGACTAAAATCTGATTTCTTAGCATGCTTTGATACCAACTGTAAATGAAGAGTAAAAATGTTGAAGTTAAGTGATATTTTGTTGTGTTTTTTTCACAAAATTAATTATTAATTAAAAAAAAATATTTTATTTATTTACTTTTGTGATAAATAATAAATTTTTAAAGAACTTTGTTTCAATTCCACTTCTCTTTTTACGTTAAACTTCATATCAAACAATATTTTCCCTTACCTGTCTCTTTTTTTTTTATTTATTTATTTATTTTTTATTAAACAATACAAGCATTAAAACATTAATACAGTACACTTAAAATAATAAAGACAAAAAACAAAAACAACAATACACACAGATTTGTTTGTTATGCCAGGGTAACAACAAGAAAAACGAGGTAATAAAACTACATCTTAAGAAGACACAAAGGACGAATATAAAGAGACTGTTTTCATAGCTTTCAAATTAACAGAACTTCGGATAGTTTCCACATACTTGTCCAAGTCCAATTTGAATAAAGAAAAAAGAGGTTTAGAGCCAGTAAACTTTTGTTTATGAATGTGAAATTTAGCTAACAGGAAACATAAATTAATTATGTAATATTTTCCAGTATTCTCTTTTGAATTGTCAAACAATCCAAAGAAAGCATCATGAAAACAAAAAGAGAAGTCACTTACAAAATAACACTGAATAAATGCCAAAAAGTCTGACCAAAATTTTTCAGTGTAGGAGCATTGCCAAAATAAATGAATAAAGTCTTCTTCAGGAGAATGACAAAAACAGCAACTCACGTCAATGTCTGACTTATATTTCCTAAGAAAGGCTTTAGTTGGGTAACATTTGCGAATTAACTTAAATGTTATTTCTTTTACTTTATTGGTAAGCAAATATCTATGAGGCAAGGTCCATACTTCCTCCCAAGGTATATTCTCCACAATGCCATTCCAATAAGGTATTATGTAAGGAATTGTTATTATCTCTCTCTGAAAAAGAGCTCTAATTTTATAGTTATTTTTTTGTTGATCTGCAGAAAAGCAAACATTTCCGATCATTGTGTCAGTTAAATTCAGAGTGTAAGTACATGGCCATGGAAATGTAGTACCTTGGAACAGAAAAGACACACCAGATGGAATGGCATTGAAAACAACAGCATATTCATCAGCAGATACAGGAATATTATATTTCTGTGAGAAATCTGAGTAGTTGTAAAGTCTGCCTTGTGAATTAAAAAGCTGTCCAACTAAAAGAAGATTGTTTTCAAACCAGTTGTCAAAGAAAAGTGATTTATTCTTGTAAAGAATATCCTTATTGTTCCATAAATAATATCTGTGCGGAGAAAAGTTATGTTTGTATATTAAGGACCAGGCCAAGAGCATCTGCTTATGGAAATTAGAAAGTTTGATAGGGATTTTTAAAACATTATAATTACAAAGTAAAAGGAAATTCAGGCCACCAACTTTAGAGAAAATATAATAAGGGATAATATTCCAAAGTGAGGAGGGATTTTTAAGAAAATTCTTCAGCCAATTAATTTTAAAAGTATTATTTAGGGTAGTAAAATCTACAAAATCCAGCCCCCCCCCATTTAGTTTGGTTCATTATTACAGATTTCCTAATATAGTGAGTTTTATTTTTCCAAACAAAATTGTTTAACATGCTATCAATTTTTTTCAATGTTCCTTTATCAACCTCCAAGGAAAGAGCAGCATAAGTCAGTCGAGACAAACCTTCGGCTTTAGAGAGTAAAATTCTTCCTCTTATTGACAAATCTCTCTGCAGCCATGAGTTGAATTTTCTTTGGGTTTTCACTAGTAAAGGGTCGAAATTTATTTTGCATCTTGTTTTTTGGTCTTTATTAATTAAAATTCCTAAGTATGTAACTTGATCATTCACAGGAATGTTACAAATAGAGGGAAGATCACAGCGTTTGATTGACATTAACTCACACTTGTTGATATTTAAGCAGAGACCTGACGCTCTGGAAAAGGACTCGATCAATCTCAAAGCTAAAGGGATCTGAGAGGCGTCTTTCAGAAACAAAGTAGTGTCATCAGCCAGCTGGCTAATAATGATTTGTCTATCGTCAATTGTGATACCTTGCAAATTATTAGTAGAGATATGCAGAGCTAAAAACTGAGAGGCAAGTAAAAATAAATATGGAGATATAGGACAGCCTTGTCTTACTCCACGTGACAAATTGAATCTTGGTGAGGTTCCAAATTTTAACTTAATAACACTATTATTATTTCTGTATAATGTCCTGATGGCTTTGCAGAAATGATCTCCAAACCCAAATTTGTCAAGAGCTTGAAATATGAACTTGTGCTCAAGCGAATCAAAGGCTTTGTAGAAGTCTAAGAAAAGCATGAAACTGTTATTAGGAATGAGATTCTCGTAATCTAGAAGATCTAAGATTAATCTTATGTTATTTGTAATATGACGTTTCTCCATAAAACCTGATTGTGATTAATCAATAATAGAGTTAAGGACGTCTTTAATTCTTCTTGCTAAAACTGAAGCTAAAATTTTGTAATCATTATTTAAGAGGGTGATTGGCCTCCAGTTTTCTAGACACTCTTTATCTTTGTTGGGTTTGGGTATCAGGGTGATGACTCCTTGTGTCATGGTTGGTGGAAGTGCTTCCAATTCAAGACTTTCTTCGAACACTTTTAATAAGAAAGGGGATACATTTTTAACAAACATCTTATATAGTTCAGCGGTTAGACCATCACTGCCTGGACTTTTATTATTTTTTAAATTCTTAATTGCCTGTTCAATTTCTGATTGAGCTATATCACCATCACAAGCTTCTTTTTCTTCTAATGAAATAACTTTAATTTGATTGACAGAATCAAAAAACAATTTGGCTGAATTATCACAATATCTTGATGTATATAATTTATTATAGAATTTGGAACAATAAGTAGCTATTTCTTTAGGCTTATCAAGAACTCTATCATTTGTTTGGAGACGATCTATAGAGACATTCATAGCATTGGATCTTTCCAACCTAAAGAAATAGGCTGAGTTCTGTTCTCCTTCTTCCAGCCATTTTTTCCTGGATCTAACATATGCTCCCTTAGCTTTGGATCTGTACAGGTCATCTAATTTATTCTGTAGATTAGAGTATTCAGTGTTTTGAGTCTCTGTCAATGGTTCCCCAACTGATAAAGAAGAAAGCTGTGAAAGAACTTCATCTTCAATTAATCTGTTTTGTTTTGCTATATTACTTCCAAATTTTCTTAAGAATTTCCCTAATTCATATTTTAGAAGCTCCCAATTCCGTCCATAAGATTTTTCTAATTCAGCTCTTTCCCAGTAAATTTGGATTAACTCAACAATCTGCTCTTTAACCTTTTCATATTTAAGAAGAGAATTGTTAAGTTTCCAAAGTGACGCTTTAGAAGTATTAATTGTAGTATTTTGTGATAAATTAATTGAAATATAAATGGCATTATGGTCAGTCAGTGGACTGTTACTAATATTAACAGAGATATTATTATTCACTAGTGTTTTAGAGATCAACCAATAATCGATTCTAGACTGCCTTGAACGGTCTTTGTTACACCAGGTGTACTGTATTACATCCGGGTACATTTCTCTCCATATGTCAACTAAATCAAATTTATCCATAAATGCTATACGATTTGAGTTTGGAGAAGCTGCTTTCCTTGGAGGGTGTCGATCTAGCATGTTATTCATTACCATGTTAAAGTCACCACCTAAAATCAGAAAGGCAGTAGGATATTTTCCTAATGCAGATGAAAGTTTATGATCTAGCGTGTTTAAGAAAGTGCAGTTTTCCCCAACAGAGTTGTATCCATAGATGTTGATAATAATTACTATAAACTGATTAATAACTACTACTATTAGCAGGAAGTGACCTGAAGGATCAATACTGGTTTCCAGAATACGACCATTAAAATTATACTTCATAATCCCTACTCCAGCAGAATATTCTGACCCGTGTGACAACCATATTTCATTGCCCCACTGTGACCTCCAGAATTTGGAGTCTTTAGCTGTGGAGTGACTTTCCTGGAAAAAACAGAAATCTACTTTGTGCCTCTTAGAAAACAAAAATAAGGCCTTCCTTTTAACATTATTTTTTAAACCTCTGGCATTTAAAGAAAACAAAGACAAAGACATAAAAAATAAACAAGAATATAAAACCTAAAGAACTAGGTATAGAACAAGATATCAATTAGAACAGAAGAAAACTTCACTAGAATAAGACAAAAAAAGCGATAATTCGCCTGACTCTGCAACATAGGCATGAGTAAAAGTATAAGGGCATGAGTAAAAGTCTGTTTTGTTTTCTTTTATCCTTAATTACAGTTCTTTCTCACTTTCGTTCTTTCAGTCATAATGACTTTAAATTTTGTTCAAAACGAGCGCTCATTCTTATTGACAGCTAAGGATGGTTCCAAAAGTAAATATTCCGTGTTTAAGAAAAATGTTCTAAACGATTAAAACCCAAAATAAAAATATGAACTGAAGATCCAGCACGTGAAGATTTTAAAGGTAATGGTACCTTTACATTTTCTAGCTCCAGACTCCAATTAGCTGAAAACTACACAGTCTGTCTATCCCGTTTAAAGAGAATAGAAAAAAAATAATAATTAATAAATAAATAAATAAATAATTAAGTAAATGAAAAAATCCCTGGAGCAGTTCGTGCTTAATCATGGGTATCAAGAGAGTCATCTGCTGCCTTGATTCTTCGATGAGGACGCCTCAGCATCATTCAGCCTAACTGATCTTTGGCAGAAATCCTTTTACCGTCCACATATGCAAACGGCCCTCTGAAGCCTGCTCTCTTCCCTTCCTTTCTCGCTCGTTCGACAAGAGGCCAAAGCTTGTTCCTGGCGTCTTTGGTGCTTTGTGTCAAGTCTTCAAAAATCCTGATTTTCCGATCTTTGAGGACGGCGGCGGTTCGGGCATCCCTCCAGATTTGACCTCGAACGTTCCGTGAAAGAAACTGTACAATGATGCGTCGGCTCGAGCGCGCTCCCTCAGATCGAGCACCCAGTCTGTGGGCCACATCAAGCGTGTAGATGAGCTGGTCTGCTATCCCAGGAGAAACTTTACCGAATAAGTCGATTAGAATCTTTCGAACATCTTCTCCTCGCTGCTCGTGAATACCGGCCACTCGTAGATTCCACCTCCTTTTGTAAGCATCCAGTTCGTCGCATTTCTCCCGTAGCACACAGTTCTCCTTTTCGAGTGATTCCACCCTGCTCTGTAATGAGCTCACCTTGCTTGTAACCTCTTCTACTTGATTGCTCATAAACTCAAGCGCCTCAGTCACACTGTTTAATGAATTCGTATTGTCTTTCACTGTTACCTCAAGGGACTGCATGCGATTCAGAAAATCCAATTGCATTTTTTCTATCCGCTCCAAAACTTCCATCAGGTGTAAATTGGAGACCGTCTGATTGTCCGACGCCACTCTGTCGACCATTTTTGATTTTTTGGAAGGCGGTTTAGGAGTTTCAGGTAATGGGATTTTCGATCCAGAGGCATTCGCAGCGTCATTCACTTTGAAGGCGGCATCCAGAGATTTCCTCGCGTAAGAATGCATGGCACTTCGAACAGGCTTATCTTCTTCCATGATATTCGTTAAAGGTTAGAAAAAAGTTAGAAAGACGAAAGAACGAAAAAACATGTACTTAGATCAGCAAATAAAGTATTATTATGTTCCCTTCTACATGTGTCAACTATAAAATAAGTGCAGAGCTTCAGCACATGGATGTTACACAGTCGCCATCTTGGCCCCTCTCCGCCCCTTACCTGTCTCTGTCTTCAGTGAAACCATGTTAATGGACTCCATTTCCACATCCATATATGGAGATGGTGGGCTTGCATTATGCTAATTACTAACTGCAGGCACAAGCTCCCTCAATGAGAACAATACAAATTCAACAGAATTACACTGTGTCTAAAAATTAAATCATGTGATTACACACTGATTGTGAATTCAATTGTTTCTATACATATAGAGTGAGACATTTAGCCAGTTATAAGTAATTAGACCCAGTGTCAGCAGTGTAGGATTGTGCTGTATACCAGTGCAGCAGGTTTGTTCTGCTGCCATTCTCAAGGGGTCTTGACGTATTGGGGTCTTCATTGTTTGAGGTGGTCTTGCAGCATTAGATGCCTACTGTGCCTTTTCCATGTTTCTTCCCTGGCTCCAGAGAGGAAGTGTCAACCCTGAGATAGACAGAGCAATGTCATGAGACCCGGCGTCAGTCCCGCGGAATGATCTGGGTAATGTTGTGTGACGAGATTGTTCCATATTCATTGGAAAAAAGCAGAATCGTTGTAAGGAGAGCGCCCGCCTCCCTTCCCAAAGTCAAGCAGAGCATATCGCCAGCTGCATGTCTCTGGCATGTCTTCCGTCTCCTCCTCCCTTGCTTTCTTTTTTATTATAGTTATTCTCTGTCAGATTCAGTACCTCCCCTGTGGGCACGTGGATGATGTCACTCAAAGTCTGTTCAGATTCTTCTCTTCGCTGCAGTTTCAGGTGGAGGCGTACATGTGTTCTAGGGACACGGTCTCTGGTTTTCGTGTACAAGCTTTTTAGAGATTGCAGAAACAAGTTATATGATCTGCAAGTTACATAGTAGTATTTATAAGTAGAAGCTGGTGATATAAAAAGTATGTGGGAGTGATGTGAAAGACACGGTTTGAAATTAATCCTAGATTAGGGATTCATTTTATTTATTTTTTTATAAATCAATCAGATCTGACAAGGCTGTTATCTTGCAGATGACACCACCTGGCCCAAACCTCCGTGAGGGAGAGAGAGAGAGAGAGAGAGAGAGAGAGAGAGAGAGAGAGAGAGAGAGAGGAAGATTGAATGTCTCTGCAGACTATGCTCAAAGAGAGTGGTTGATTTGTTTGGCTTATACTGGTCTGTAGTATTTTTTCTAATGCACACTTCTTCTATATGCCCTTTATGGACTTTCCTCTGCACTTTGGATAAACAGTCCAGTGCAAAATGCTTCCTGGTGAAGTTGTATGTTTTTGATTCACTAAAAAGAAACAGTTCTTAAGAGTCATTTGTTTTGGGAATCAGGCCGTACTGGTTTGTTTTTACATAAAAAAACTTTAGAAAGGCAAATGTTGCCATTTTTCATTCAATTTGATTGTTCAAATGAAGCTCACGGTTGATTGGAAAATCTATATTTTTACTCGGCCCTACAATTTTCCTGGTGAAATTAACATTGGGATTTTTCCAAATAACTTGTGCTGCCCTTCAGCCGAGAGCATGCCAGTCTTTATATTCATCTTGACACCATGTTCCCCAGAAGTTTCTGATTTAAGTTTCCATCTTTTTTTCTGGGAGGCTGAAACAGAACATTCTCTGCTGTCTTAAAGAAAACAGAGTACAAACTCTTGTCCTTAAATACCTTTTAAATTATTTTGGATTTTGTTTTCCTCTCGATAATATCCCTGTCTTCAAAATGTCCTGGAGTTGAGAGGTGGGAACAGTACTTATTGAACTGTGCCCATGAAACCCATGAGACAGCAGAGGACATCAACTTCAGATTTGATTAGTGCTCCCCATCGTGTCCCTCTTTACCAATCAATGAATTTATTAATTAATCTTGCCAGCATCTTCTTGCATTTGTCCATTGATCCTCTGTGCTTAGAATGGAGGCGTCATTCAATTTCAGCTCTGAACTCTTTTGCTGATCGATCACCCACACAGCCCTGGCCTGGGTAAAGTCATATTGAGACAGGATGATACGGAGATGGAAATTGATTGAAAAATGGAAGGGTGGATGGGAAGAGCTCTGGAGCTCTCATGGCATGTGGCCGTGGGAGTCTGGTGCCGCACGGGGTTCAGAAAGGCCACTGCCTCATCACTCACAACCTTTCATCCTCCTGTTTTTGGAATTTCTTGGCCACCTTAAAGGAGAGGTTCATTTAAAGATGATGTCATTATTTACTCATGTTAATGTCATTCCATATTTTTATGATCTACAAAATGAGAACTTGGAAGAAATCACTATAAAATCACATCATAAATGATACATACAACTGTTGTAGGCTATGTATCAGAACTGAAATGGAACAGAGGGTGTACTATACTATATGCATATTATTAAAAAAATATTATTATTATTAAAAGATAAAAAGCATGAATGTCATGCTGTCCAAAACATCTTCGGATGGTTGAAGAATATTTGGAATATACTATATGGCTGTTATAAACTAGTACTTTTGTTTGCTTTTCATCATTTTTGAGCCATAATTGCTTTTCTGACAAAAATAAATAAATAAATAAATAAAAAACACGCATACAGGATTTTCACTTTTAGCTGGTCTGTTCCTTTAACGTTTTTGATACTTTCAGATACCTAGTGTTTCATGCTAAAATAGCTTTTTGAGCTCTGCTCTTGTTCTGTCCTCTACATTTTTTTCTTTGAAACTTTTCTCCTCAATCTTGTGCCCTCTTCTTTGCTCTTTCATTTTCTCTAGGCCTATATCTATTTTTTTCCCTATTTTTTTGTTTTGGCTCTTCATCCCCGGCAGGTCGGGGGGTTCAGGGCACTCGAGGCAAAGAGATGGATAGACCTGAAATGCATTGAGTGGGGGAAGGAGATGCAAAGAGAGAAAAACCATTACATGATGTGTGTAGTGGGGGATGAAGGGTCACGATGTTTGAGGCCCTCTTCTTTTTCCACCATTCCAATGCTTTAATGGAGCCTTGACCATTCCAATGTTGTGTATCCCATTTACACAATCTACTGGTGCTATTGTAGCATAGTAATAAACAGATTATGAGTTTCCTCATCATGTTCTGCTTTTTATAAGGTTACTGGAGCTGTAATGAACACTGCAGTCCTGGCCTTTGAATAGATTGTGCATGTGTAAACAACTGATATAGTGGTTGTGGTCAGAATACAGTAACCTACTAGCATTCTACTCTTACATTGCTGCATTGTCGAGTATGCATACTGTCATATTTGATCGATTTGGTCTTGTGTGATAGATGAATAAAAAAAAATAGCTGCTGCAGATAGAAAGATTAGTTGAAGATGATGATAATGATATGATCATTATAGAAATATGAAGAAATATTGAAATATATAGAAATATTAGCAAATAATAAAAGTTAAATATTTTAATTTTATATTGCTATTGTAAGTCTAGTATTAAATGACAGGACAACAATAATTACAACATATTGTAGTAATATTAATATAATTTGAATAAATACAACAACATATTATTATTATTATTATTATTATTTACAGTTAGTCATTTAGCAGGACAATTGGAAGCAATCAAAATTAACAAAAGAGCAATGTTGTATGCAATAACAAGTCTCAGTTAGCTTAATGCAGTTAACGCAGCAATAGAATAATATAAATTATTATTATTAAATTATAATTATTATCAGAATATAATTATTATCATTATGAAATATGATTATGTTAGGAAATTAAGACAAATAGTTTACTACTGTTATATTACTATTGTCTAAACAATCTAGTATTAATATAACAACAGTGAAAAAGCATAATAAAAGAACAAAATTTTACACAATATTGTACTATAATGCACAAAACATTTACTGCTGGCTGCAAATAGAAATATTTATGGAAGGTGATGTTTTATTATTATTATTATTAATATTATGTAAAAATAAATTAAGAACAGTATAATAAATAATAAATAGAACAGTAATTAATAGAACATTATTATTATTATTATTATTATTATTATTATTAATAATATAAAATTAATTAATAAAATTCATTATTAACCATAAATATTTTTTTATTCAACAGTACAAAAATATTACAAGTAGTATTTTTGTCCTCACTTTTATGTATTACATTGTCAAGTTTTTATTTGCGATTTATTCTGAATGTAAAAACAAAGTGAATCTGGCAGGTTTTGTGTTGTCAGTGCAAGTGAATCGAATTACATTTTGGACTTTAATGGACTCTGAAGTGTCAGTCAAAATCATGAAAGAATGTTTCAGAATGAGTCGGACATGCTGTTGTCCTTAAGGCGAGTCCTCTGGTCTAACCTCATTAGCACAAAGGAAAAAGAGATGTAATGGAGCCTTTCTCTGCACACAAGGAGGGTGAAAGAGCAACAGACAGTCCGACGAAGCCATTATGATCCTAATGGGGGCAATAAAAAAATAAACCAGGAGCATTGTTTTGCCTGCCGGCTGTGTGGTTTCATCCACCGTACATCTGAGTGGTCTTGAAAGCGGCCTGCTTATCTACTCTGTTAGACATGAAGTTTCTATCAAATGTTTGTGAATTTCCCTTAATTTTGAGTGATTACACAAGGCCCCCTCCTCCTCAATTGCTCAGCTTTATAAAGTTAAGCCAGGCTCAATTAAAGCTTGTTTGATCTTCTCCGGTGCATTCTGCCCCGCTAGCAATATTAATGAGGCTGTTTAGTGTCAGCACCTGTGGAGGGTGGGGCTCTGCCTGGCCAGAATTAGAGACTAATTAGAGATAATCTAGGCTTCCTAACGAGCCAGGTGTGCCAGAGAGCATTGAGAGAGCGTTTAGGTACTTCGCTCTCTCCTACAGCTAATGACTGCCGAGATAGAGAGGAAAGACATAGGAAAACACAGACGTTGGCAGCACTTTAGTGTACGTTGGGCAAACTGGAGTAAAAAAGTTGGTGTGTAGCTGAAGTCGCATCCGTTTGTAATTACTTCAACAAGCTTGTGTGAATGCAAATGTTTTTGTGCTTGTGTGTTTGCATTTATCAAGAGTACGCAGGAGAAGCCGCAACCATCAGGGAAATCTGTGGATAGAGTTCAGGAGTCAAGGGGCCTGGAAGAAGCAAGTGTGTGTGTGTGTGTGTGTGTGTGTGTGTGTGTGTGTGTGTGTGTGTGTGTGTGTGTGGGAGGGCTTGTGTACCTCATTATCACTACCTGTAGGCTCAGCGCTGGGAAAGTTTTGGCTGTAGATAGACCAGGAAGATTAGCGGTAAGAGGTGAGCAGATGCAGGGATTACAGGAATCCCTCGGCCCTCCCAGCAGCCATTAAAGCGAAACTAATTATTGAACGCCGGCCCCGAGGAACTGTGACTTCTGTCAAGGACCTAGCAAAGAAAAAAGAGGGTATTTGTGTAAAAGACTGGTAGTGGTTTGCAGAGTTATTATCAATAATGCAGAAAAAGATGCATAACTGTCGTAAGCACAAAGCAGAGGAGGCAACCTAGACTCAGCCCCAGATGGCTCATCTGTGGACCGTATGATGCATATTGTACACTAAAATAGCAAGAGATGAAAAAACACTGCAGACGTAGTCTAATTTGCTTGCTAAACAACCTCTGGGAGTCGGACACAAAGGTTTTTATCATTTCATTTGAAACCGCAATGGTCACTGTACCTCCACTGTATTTTCTGAAGTTTGCAATGTTTGTGGCATCAATGATGGAAAAATAGTTTGAGGCTGTTAGTGGCACTGAAAAGTGCAACTGTTCCTGTTAGGTTAAGATGGTGATAAACAGGAAAACAACAGAAACAATAATGGAAATTCAACTATGAAGACAATTCAGATTCTTCTGTAAAGCAGCTTTAAAAGACAATAGCGTTATTCAAATTATTTCAGTGTTGGTTCTGTCCATCGTGTTGCATGATTAATCGTGATGGCGATTTCTGCTTCTCTTGATTTATTAAGAATAACTCTTGCCTGCTGGTTATTTATCCTGAATATGTTGCATTTTTAATTTGCAATTTGTGTTATTGGTTACAAGCCTCCCTCCAAATACTTTTGTTTCGAGCATCTTTTGAACTCTCTCTCACAACAGACACAGAAGATAAGACAATGCTGAATAAAGTCGTAGTTTTTGCTATTTTTGGACCAAAATGTATTTTCGATGCTTCAACAAATTCTAACTGACCCTCTGATGTCACATGGACTACTTTGATGATGTTTTTCTTACCTTTCTGGACATGGACAGTATACCGTACACACAGCTTCAATGGAGGGACTGAGAGCTCTCGGACTAAATCTAAAATATCTTAAACTGTGTTCCAAAGATAAACGGAGGTCTTACGGGTTTGGAATGACATGAGGGTGAGTTATTAATGACATAATTTTGCTATTTGGGTGAACTAACCCTTTAAGTATATTAGAGATCAGTTTAAATGGGAAAGACGATCCAAAATCAGCAGTATGTTTCAGAGTGCATTGAAAAAAAAAAAAAAAGTTCTGGGGCTCTTCACTCAGCTGTGCACTGTTGCAAACTCCCTTTACTGCTCCAACAGAGATCAATACTTCAGATGAGGAAGGTGGGTGTCAGAACTCTCTCCAGTGATCTCTGATCTCCCGGATTGTTCCACAGCCTTGTTCTCTGAGGAGCTTCTCCTTGACCTGGAGTCTGAAAGCCACCGTTCCTCTGATCTCATTGCTTCTGTTACGGTTACGAGGTCTCAAAGAGATAAGTTCGAGAAAGTTTTTGTGTTTTGCTTTCCTGTATGTTTCTCAGTCTGTTTAAAAGCTATTTTCTGTCAGAGTAGATAACAGTTTACCTAAGTTAAGTCACAGTAAGGACAAAGTATTTTGTGTTATGTAATACTGTTATGGAATCTAAAAACCGAAGCAGCAACAATGATTACTGAGTGATTAATTCATAGGACATTGTCTTTCAAATTAGACCGTATTCCTAAAATCGTATTGTATGTATTAAACAACCTGATCTCAAAAAGAAAACATACCAGTGGGAAATTTTTCGCAAGATGCAAAGAACTTACTGACATGTATGTTTCGTGACATATTCGATGTAAAATGTCCACTGAGTGCTGCTGAAAGAGTGTTGGGTTTTTTCCCTGGAACAGATGAATGTACATATGGTACATTTTATGTGACGCTGGTTTTGTACGTCACTGCAGGTCTGACTTCAAATGTCAGTTGAGTGGCGCTATCTATAAAAAGCAAAAGCAAATGTGATGTATTAATGGAATTGCGCTTGGTTTTTTTATCTTTTATCTTTCAGCTTTTTCATTGTGAGTCATGTTATTCACAGGATTTGTACCCAAGGGTTCTGTGTTTCAAGTCCAATTCTGTGCCGACTGAGCTACCGAGCAAGCTTGTAACATCCAGAAAGTGAAACATATGGAGCTGTAATCATAACTGTATGAAAATGACTACAAGTGCTCGCTGTTTTCCGCCTCTAGTGTTCTGTTGTGCTCTGTTGGAAACTGCAGTGATATGTACTTACTACTGTGTATTTCGCGTCTTGTGATAAAAGTTCCCACAGGTACGTTTTCGTCATGAGATCAGGTAGGTATTTAGGCCTAAATTTTAACTAATAATAGGTTCTATTTATATAATTTTCCTCTCAGTCATTGAAACGGCATAATCAAAATTGATGGAAATGTTAAATGCAATTCAAGAACGCAATATTTACATTAAGGCCTAAATATAGTGTATATAAAAGTCTATTTTAATCCATCCCACCTTTAAGTCACTTAGGGTTTGTTGTTTAACGTGTCATTCAGACTCTTATTTCCTGTCGGTTTTGGCCAGATTATTGAAGAATCAGTTCCACGAAGCATTTGAGGCCTAAAGATGACAATGAAGAACTGAAAATAACTGAAAATAACTGAAGATCCACAGGTGCAAGGTTTAGCACACCCAAAACCATAGTATAATTTACCTTTCTTTGTTGCCATCATCAATTGGGATATGAAATATCCTGTTGTCTAGTGCTGTGTACTGTAGCCAGACTTTTGACTTGCAACATAAACTCTGGTTCTCAGAAGGCCAGCATGATTTACTGACACCCTTAAAAGATGACACCTTCATGCACGGCGCTGTTTCTGTGAGTGATGTGACGCATCTCTGAAAAGTAAGAATAGTTATCTGAAAAAATTGACAAGTTCTTGGAACCTGTTCTGACGTCTACTGAGAAAATATGTATCTAAAAGCTCAGTTTCTTTTTTAAAATTGTGGCCCTTTGTATCAGTTGTGGTTTAAATAGTCCTTTTTGACTTCTGAATGTGAGCCTTCCTTGATTTTATTTTTTTCATTTACCAATTGCATGTACTGTAATTGATGAAACATTAAGTTTCTTTTCTTTTCATTACTTAATGAATTGACATTACTGGATTGAATTTCTCACTCTGCGGGATTCGAGGTAATTATGTCAGATGTGACAGCCAGCCTTAACAAGCTGTCCATGTAAAATTAACCACAAAACTACTTTCACTCTTTGAATGAAAGCCTGTTAGCTGTAATTTGTAAACTCCTTGGAAGCAGCTGGAAACATTTTAAATTGCAAGGCGATATATGCATTTTGCAGTCTCAAAGAGATTTTAGTGAATAGAATAAATCACTCCTTTTAGTTTCTTTTGGCTGTGGAATAAACATTAATGCATTTGTTTTAATTCCCTGAAACCCCCCCCCCCCCCAAAAAAAACACCAATGATAATTAGCCGGGGCATGCAAGCGAACATGATGTATCTAATTAAAAACTGATGAAGTAAAACGGATCTTAATTTATTCCAGCTTGCTTTTTATTCCAATTTTAAACCACCGCTATCAAACAATTAAATGTGTGCACGCACACCATGGGGTCAATTCCTTCTTCCATTAGACAGAAATGCATGAAGATGAGCATGAGTTACAGGATGCCATCATGGCCGAGGAATGGAATGATTTTTTTACTGAAACCCTCCTATAAATAAAGTCTTCACAATTAGCTGTCTTATGAGAAATTTTGTGCTGTTAATTGCCTCTTGACTGGTTAGAATGGGATTTGAATGGATAAGAGATCTCTTTTTTTCCAATTATGTTAAGAATTGTGAAATTCTGTTAAATGTAAAGGAGAAGTATTTTCAAGTATGAAATTATCTTTCATATGGAAGTATAGGGATGCACTATAAGATAAATTAAAATTGTGTAGTATTTTGTTATTATTATTATTATTATTAATAAACAAACACAAATAATCAAATGAATATTAAACCAAAAAAAAAAAAAAAAACCCAAGTCAGTCATTTTAAATGTCACAAGTGAATTTAGACATCAAAACATTATGATGTACAGTATGAGAAATTCATTTGTATTTCAAGATTTGCTAAATATTACATTTAACAGTGTTCTTAAATATTAAATTTGAGCACTAAATAGCAAATGTAGTAGGGTAATGAGGATGAATTATTATATACAACATTAACTGAAATTATAAATCAAATTTTGCATCCTTTTAAGAGCAATAATCTTGTTCCAGACATATTTGTCAGTGAGATTGAAGTTTACTTACTTTTTGTGTTACACAGAAAGAAAGCCATTGGTTATTTTAAAGCACTGTGTTCCATTTAACAAATCCTCTAAGTGTGTGGTGTGCTACAGTATGTGTATCAGTTAGATCCTGGGATTTTCAGGTTAAAGTCATATACTGAAGGTTGCGGTCCTGGGCCTGTGTCCTGGGATAGACCGACATGGTTCTCATTACCTCTGGAGCTCGTGCTCCATTTTCTCATTCTCTGCTCCCCTGATAGAGGGAAAATTAATTAAAACTTGTCTTATTAACTCAGAGCTCCCAGGAGGACTCAGCTCGGCTTGAAGCACCGGGTCGACCTGAATTCACCCCCTCTAGCTCTTTTGTCCGCAGGGACACACACGCACACACACACTACCGATCTCTCTGACCGGTGATCTGATGAGCAGATAAAGAGAGGAGGAGCGAGGGAAGGACAGATGAATCAGGACAACACCACAGAGGAATGAGATTGAGAGATAGGAAAGAGGAAAGAAGAGGTTAGGACCCTCTAGAAAACGGCAAGATCCAGATCAAAACTGGACCCCCTGAAGCCCTGATTCAGACTAAAATGTTCCTAAAAATCACAGACTATATGAAATTAAATAGAGAAAATGTCCCAGTTGTTATAGCATTTATTTCAAACACAGAAGTTTTAATTTTATTCTTTTACTGTACATTTTTAGTATCACCACATCAACCAGTGACCAGGCAGTTATCAGCTTTAGAATGATTCTTTCTCTCCCATTTATATCACAATTACATCAAAAGCCAGCAAAATCCAAAGTTTCCTTGAGTTGCTATAATGAACAAAAGTGAAGTGATCCTTGCCAAAAAGATTGAAGCCGACCCACACCCTCTTGTCATGTTGAGCATATATATATATAGTGATGAGTGAGGTGGGGCCGAGAGCTGTGGGAATGGAGCGAGGCCGGTGGAGTGATTTGGGAATAAGCAACACCTGCACAAAAAAATAAATAAAATAAAAAATAAAACCTAGGCCTGGTCCTTTCTCCTCGTTCACTGTCGTTGCTCCTCTTTTGTATCCTTCCGATCTCCTCCGTGGGACTCGAGACCGGTGAGTGGAGCAGGTGTCGCTCATTTCCAAATCACTCCACTTTACATATATATATATATATATGTAAATCAGTTATTTTAAATGTGAAAATCACAGAATTTTGAGGTGCCTGATTAAAAGCAGACAATTTAACGCTGTTATTACATTATTAGTGTTTTTTTTTCTTTTTTTATTGATGGCAAAGGCAAATAAATATATTGAATATATTGAATTTGAAACAACAAAAAGTCTATTAATAGCCAATAACCTAAGTAGCCAAATATGCATCTCTGTATGTACAATACAAATGTACTGTATGTATCCGTAGCCATTTTGTTGAATAAAAAAAAAATTATATAATTTTTACTTTATACTTATTGTAGTTATATTGCTTCATTATATTGTTTTGATTAATTTATATTAATATCATGCCTAATATTCTTTCATTTTTAAAATAAATTTCAGTTAATTTGAATCAAACTTGGTTTTCAGTTCTGAGTGACGCATAAATGTGATCACAATGAATGTGATGTATTTGTGGAATAAGTGTCCCAGAGTGCATTGTGATGTAGCTGGCAGTACCCTCTGAAAAGGTCTTGTCTGAGACCATAAACTACCTGAAACCCAAAAGACCAAGATTTGTGGATGTGGGTTTTTTGGGGTTTCTATAGTCTTGCAACATTCATCGTGTCCCAGGAGTTAACCTTCATCCCAAACCATGTCAAACACACTCGTTACTGCAGGTCTCGCTTCCTTTCTTTATCTGTCTCCCCTCCATCCCATCATCCCTCTGGTGTTGTCTCTCATAATGTAACCCCAGCATCAGACTCCACTGGTGTGTCATAAACTCTACTGACTCCGTAAAGAGCAAGCGATCCTCTTCAGCCTCTAAGAGCCTCCAGTGTCAGGCCTGATGGGACTTTGAAATACAACCCCATCTTCGCTCGAACCTCTTGAGTGTGTGAAAGTGTCACGAGGAGAGACGAAAAACCCAGCACGTCAGAGACCGCGTGTTTGTATAGAAACGTAATGCACGGCTGTTTCCAAATTCTTTATGACTCCTCAAATGCTTTGAAGATGTGTGCATAAGTCCCACAGGAATTGAAACGTTGTGTGTCTGGTTCAGGTACTTTCTTATTCCGTGTCTTCTAACATATGTCGGCGAAATACAGCCGTGGCCAGATTGAGACATCACACAGCTGATCTTTGACATGCTGGCAGCTGCTACTGTATCTGTTCTGCTCGTCTCCCTGCGAGCGCTAAGTGGATCCGACGCAATTAGGCTTCCCTCATCGTTCACATTCTTCTTTGTTCTTTATGGTCCTTGTTAACAAGCTTGAGAAGTTGGCACATGATCTGTTGTTATTTTGCTTTCCTTTTTAATTTGTCAGAGATTAAAATCTTGGCGTAAAGCAGCAATCAAGCAAACAAATGTCTGTTTGCTATCAATGTGTGCGACGCTGACAGTCAGCGCTTTCATTTCATTTCATATTCCATTTCATTCCATCTGTCAAGTGCGTGTGCGAGAGACTGTTTTGCATCCTGGGACCGTGGAGGTGAACTCAGATACAGCGTTCACAGTCCAACGACTCCAAACTGCCTCCAGAGGCTCGGACAAGGACAAGGCCTGCTGGAACAACCTGGATGCGGGAGAAGAAAAGGAACAAACTAGAGAGGAGAAGAGAAAAAGAAAGGTGACAGCGCCTGATAGAGTTGTTCTACTAATAGGAAAAGATGATTGACATCACCCTGAATAAGCTGACAGCCCATAAAGGTCATTATTAATAATGACAGCTGGGGACAGAAAAAGAAAACGAGTGATGGGGAAAGTGTGCAGTCAACAAATCTACAATGTGTGGAGGGTGATAATGCACATTTTTAAAATGTATTTTATGAGTGGAGTTTTAATAGACAGTGTATTTGGATATACAGTGTCTAGAATGACACTAACTGTCCTACCAATTAGTGTTGTGTGTGTGGGTGGGTGCATTTTAACACCCCTGCAGTTTATGATCACTCTTTTTTTGGACCCCACCCTCTCACTTCCTCTCCTCCTCTACTTTCTTTCTAAATGATCTCAATCTCAGTGGGCTTTAAATGTGCTTGGGGAGTTTTGACAGTGCTTATTAGCATAAAGCAAATAAAGCTTCAGTCCTCCCACTCTCTCATACTTCACAACTCCTCCTACATTTCTCATAACATCTTCTTTCTCTCACTCCTTATTTCTTGCGGTTACACCTCAAAATTAACTTAATAGTGTTGGTTGAGGGTGCAGTTGGGCACTCTGATTTTTTTTTCATAGCTCACAGACTATTTCATATCTACATGCAATCTTTCGGTACAAGGATAGTAGTAATACTAGTAATACGGTTAAAATATTTTCAAATACACTGTGTGTGTGTGTGTGTGTGTGTGTGTGTGTGCTTGTTTATCCTACATTGTGGGGACCAATTGATAGTAAAACCTAAAGGCCCGCGGTCCCCATGAGGAAAAAAAAAATAAAAAATAGTAAATGATGTTTATCTGAAAGTATATCAATGCAAATAGGTTTTCTGTAAGGGGTAGGTTTAGAGTTAGGGTATAAAAAAAATTGTTGGGACAGTATAAAAGTAATAGAAAAGGAAAGTCCTCAAAGAAACAAACGTGTGTGTGTGTGTGTGTGTGTGTGTAATCTGTTATTTTGAATCAGTTAACCAGTCAACCATTTTTTTTGTAAGTTTTTATAAAAAATGTACGAAGGTAAATGGATTTTAAAAAATACATGTATTTGTATATTAATGAGGGGTATTAGTAGTATAGCAGACTTACTGAACATGAAAAATATCACATTTAAAGATTTCAAATTTTGTAGGTGACTGTGAATCGCTATGACGTATTTCAGAGCAGTGTTGAGTGTTAAATTAAGTCTGCAGCGCTCAGTAGTTTGAGAATTGGTTCAGTCCTCTGTATGTACATGTGAGTATAGACACGATCACACATGCTGCATGTACCCTTATGCTTCTGTCTAAGTCTCGTAAATGTATTATTGAGAAAGTCCTGTTTCAACCAATCCCCATCTGTGTGTCACCCTGTATGAAAGCAACTCTCCATGTAATGCTTTAGTGAGGGTTCGTACTGAAGCAGAATGAGCACATATCATTAAGTCACTGGTGCTGTTAGCAGCTGATGTGTAATACACACAATCCCGTTAGGCTCTGAATCAATGGCTATAGTGGCAGGACAGGCCAGATGGCCCTCAAATCTGCTTGATATTCTCAGAAAAGATGACTATGAGATCTGCTTGGATCACCTTCCTGGAATCCGCGTAAACACTTTTGGTTGGATGTGCATGTGTTTGTGTGGTGTGTGAGGAAAGAGAGTGTGTGTTTGCATGAGGCACACTGTGTTGCAATTTGGGGCATATAATTTAAAACATATTTGAAAACATTTATTGTATTTTATACATTGAGGTTATTTTCAGTGAATCAATTAATTTCACAGTGGATTGCTAAATGATTTTGATGCAGTAATGTCATTCATGAATGGATGTTTTTTTTTATTATTTAGATTATTTTATTGAATTCAATAGTAGAATGATCTGTTGACAAAGCAGCGATTTATGGTTTATGAACAAATCGTAACTTTTGAGTTAGACCTTTTCAGTGAATCCGTTAAATAAGTTCACAGTAATTCATTGAATGATTCAAACATGTCTGTATGAACAAATCGTTCTGTTGAGTCAGATTATTTAAGTACAAAATAGCAATTTCTGATTCATAAATGAAACATTTTTTGAGTAGGATCTTTTCAGTGAAGCAGTAGATTAAGTTTAAAATGACTATATGAATGATTCGTTCATGAAGTAGCAATGTCCGTTTCAAGAATGATTCATTCTTTTAAACAGGATCTTTTTAATGCATCCATTTGATTAGGTTCACAATGATTTTTTGAATGATTTTAGCGAAGTTGATTTAATGAAGTAGCAATGTCCAATTCATGAATGAATCTTTATTTTATTTTATTGAGTTACATCTTTTCAATGAATCAGTTGGTTAAGGTCACAGTGTTTAGCTGAATGATTTGCCAATTACCACTACAAATGGATGAAATGAATTCTTAGTGAACTCCTTTGTTTAGTTGCAATATACCAGAAGGTTCATAGAAGCATTTTCATTTTTTTTCTGTTGAGATTTCACATTATTACTTACTTGTAAAAAGAGGCCTGTCAAAGTGGCTTCTGACTGACGCTTACAAAGATCTGACATTTTTATGCCTAGCTTTAAGACAAAAGCTGTTATAAACTCTTTTAGATGGAGTCAGATGCCTGGAGAGTTTCTCACGTTGTAGCTCCTTTCACCATCAGTAACTGCAAATCAATTAGCTCCTTGCGAACTTCCCTACATCAGAGCCTGGAGATTATCCAGAAGTGAGAAGCTGTCTCTCCAAATGAACTGGATCCCTTTAGCATGCAATTAGCGCTCAATCACACAACCAGTGATTAAGGCTTTTGCTGATGTATAATTTCGTAAAAGAATCAGATGTATGACTGAACAACAGGACGTGTCAGCAGGCTAATAGTAGCTCATCTCACATCCTATATCTTGCACAGAATGTCTGTGTGTGGTGTGGTAAACGTGTTTCAATTTTAGTGCAACTGAATGCCATTATGAGTGTGTTCACATTGTTATTTAGAAATTTAAATAAAATGTCTCTTTTAATAAGAATAATCTGTAGCATGAGCCAAAAATAATCCAAATTAATTGAAGGGGTTTATATGTTGTGATTAAATACTGGAAACTGTTTATTAGACTATAGTTTAGTAATATTTCTACAAAGTTATATTATGTTACATTATTTAGACATCAGTTTAGACATCAAAATGGATCAGTTCACAAATCATGCACTAAAAGTATCTGAGGTTATAAGCATAGTAATGTGCAAGTAAGAATGTGAAAATCGAAGTCTTTATTAATCGATAATCTGCTCCTGTAATCATAATTTGTGTGAAAAGGAATAACGTTTGTTGGTATTTTGCGTCCAGTAGAGTACATTTGAGCTCAAGACGTCAGTGAATTTTATGTGTTAGTGCGTTTTTGCAAATATGTAGGTAGAAACACATTTTTCGAATGAGCATATGTTGTGACTGGAAATGAGCATTTTTTTATTTTTTGTCTTAACTTTTAACTTCCGGTTCCTGGTGAAGTACTAAACTACCCACAATCCTGAAGAGAAAAAGCCAAAGAGCCACAAATCAGAGAAGTCACTTTCAACATTGCAAGTCATCACAGACTTTAAACTCATTCTGATTTATATTTAGTAGTTTCGTATATGTATTGTTATGGACTCCATGGGATGTGCAGTTAATTTTCAAAAGATGCAAAATGCACAATACTGAATCTTTTTTTTTTTTTTAGGTTTTCTAAATCTGAATCTAAGTTTGTGGCACTGTGATTTGTCTTAGAGCTAGTTTGTTAGGTTTATTGCTTAAAACTCTTTGCTAAAGAATGTAAAGATCTAATGAATAGAGAAAGACTTGTTTTTGTTAATGATAATACTCTTGATGTTGTCTGATCTTGACTGTGTGATCTTCATTCCCTTAGGTGACCTCATTCCACTGAAACACTTGTCAAACATGACGTACAATTATGTTGTAATGCCTTCTTTCCTTTCCTTTCCTTTCCTTTCCTTTCCTTTCCTTTCCTTTCCTTTCCTTTACTTTCCTTTCCTTTTCCCTTTCCCTCTCTCTTGCACTTTTTTCTGTTTCTGTGGTGTTTGCCTGTAAGACAGCCGGGCAAATGGCAAGACTAATTGACAAGGTAGAAATTAAACAGGCTACAGAGAGCTATCAAAGAGCCTTTCAATTAGGCCTGTATTTATCACCCCTGGCAACCGAAAGACCCCTTTTCTTGTTGTGTCGGACATACACATACACATACACATACACACACATACTATACAGCTTCTGAGGCAAAAGAAAGAGCAGGCAGCTGGGAAAAAGAAGTCTAATTTCAGGCTGCAGTTTCACTAGAGAGAGAGAGAGAGAGAGAGAGAGAGAGAGAGTGTGTGTTTGTGTGTGTGTGTGTGTGTGTGTGTGTGTGTGTGTGTGTAATTCTTTTCATACCCGTGTGGGTGTTTTTATTACAGTATTTAAATCTACATGGTAATATAATTGTCTGTCTTGTTTTATACTCTTGCTTAATCTCTCTAGTCTAGCTCGGATTAATTGGGTATAATTGGTACAATTAGACACAAACTGGAATCTTTAAATTTATTGAAGTGGTTATTTCATTTTATTAGTTGGATAATAATGTGTTGTTATTCGGGTGTATGAAGCTGTGGATGATACAAAAGCTGTACCTTTTACTGTTTATATAAAATATAAACGTATATATATATATATATATATATATATATATATATATATATATATATATATATATATATATATATATGTTATAGTATTAATATACATATATTTTATAAGCATATTAAGATTGTAATTTATAGTAAGATTTTTTTTTTCTGCAGAAGATTTTTGTCCTGCAAGGATGCATTAAATTGAGCAAAAGCGAAAATAAAGACATTTGTAACAAAGTAAAATGTACACATCTCCAGGCCATTCAACATGTAGATGACTTTGTTTCTTAGTCAGAAAAGATTTGCAGAAACTTAGTATTTCATCACTCAGCAATGGATCATTTTTAGTGAATGGGTGGCATCTGAATGAGAGTCCAAACAGCTGATTAAAGTTGAGTTTTTAGCAAATTCAATCTATTATTTTAAGCAGCACAACAGTTGTTAACTACGGTGGCCCAGTAGTGCACACGGTAAAATTAGCGTAACAAAATAGTAACAAGCCAAAACACAACAGAAACAAGCTGCAACACAATGGAAACAATTCACAAAACACAATAGAAACAGGAAACAACACAACAAATTTAGCACACCACAACGAGAAACAAGCTGCAACACAACAAAATTAGTCCTACGCGTTGTGTTGTGCTGATTTTGTTGTGTTGTACACTACTGGGCCACTGTAGTCAATTGATAATAATAATATATTCAACAGATATTGATAGAAATATATTTGCATATGTGTGTCAATATATGTATATTTATTGCAAGTTTATGTACCCTGTATGTATAGGCCCATCGATGTTGTATTGTGTGAGTGTGACTGATGTAATGAGTGTGATATGCTGGACAGAAGGAGTAGATGGGAAATGTGGCTGTGCGAATGTCCTCTCTCAATCTTTTTCCTGTCTAAAGTGGCTGCTAGAGCCACTCCTTTTTGCTCTCTCATTTTTTCTTGTGTTTCCCAATTATAAAACTTCAAGTTTTTTTTTAGATTGACTAGAAAAGGAAAGAATGGAAAAGGAAAGACAAAGTTTAACACTGACTTTGCCTGCGTGAGAAAAACAATGGTGAAAGAGTCCTCGATAAGAAAGAAGCCTTTCAATATGTATACATCAAAAACCAACCCATCTTACACTTTTTAGGCTCTAATGCACTCTTTCTTACTCACACACACACACACACACACGCATACACACTACTCTCTCTCTGACAAGGTCCATTAGGATGTCTCTCACGGTACCTGCACTCCCCTTTTATAGATGACCTCACACGAATATTAATTTACTATAACATTAACAGCATCTCAGCTCCATTCTACTCAGTCCAACCTCCAAATACCCTTCATCTCGCTCTCCTTTCTGTAGACATAACTGTGCACAGATAGGAAAGTTTGACGAAGTCACAAAAAGTACGTACAGATACCCAGAATCTTCATCATTACATGTATCTGATCTTTTTTTATGTGGGAAGTTTGTCATATTTGAATATACAGTATTCAAATGTGAGATTTGAGAGCTACAGTATAACACAACCTTGATGGTTTATGGATTGACACATGCAAAATATGAACCTACAACATTATGCTTACCATTTTATCCGCTCCAGTGCACCACCTCTGGGAGTGAGTGAAGGTTGCCAAGATGGGCCTTTTTTCTTTGATTTTTGATACGTATGTTGTAAGATGTTTTATAATTCATAAGAATGCAAATATACAATCATATATTATGCTTTAATCAGACTTTATTAAAGAGTTTGGTGATTTTACATCCGAGTTAGTTCTGGCTGCAGATAAAGTTTTAATAGTTGGTGATTTTAATATCCATGTTGATAATGAAAAAGATGCATTGGGATCATAGACATTCTGAACTCTATTGGGGTTAGACAACAAGTTTCAGGACCTACTCATTGTCGAAATCATACTCTAGATTTAATACTGTCACATGGAATTGATGTTGATAGTGTTGAAATTATGCAGCCAAGTGATGATATCTCAGATCATTATTTAGTTTTGTGCAAACTTCATATAGCCAAAATTGTAAATTCTACTTCTTGTTACAAGTATGGAAGAACCATCACTTCTACCACAAAAGACTGCTTTTTAAGTTATCTTCCTGATGTATCCAAATTCCTTAGCATATCCAAAACCTCAGAACAACTTGATGATGTAACAGAAACTATGGACTCTCTCTTTTCTAGCACTTTAAATACAGTTGCTCCTCTACGCTTAAGGAAGGTTAAGGAAAACAGTTTGACACCATGGTATAATGAGAATACTCGCACCCTAAAGAGAGCAGCCCGAAAAATGGAGTGCAGCTGGAGGAAAACAAAACTAGAGGTATTTCGTATTGCTTGGCGGTAAAGTAACCTATCCTACAGAAAAGCATTAAAAACTGCTAGATCCGATTATTTTTCTTCTCTTTTAGAAGAAAACAAACATAACCCCAGGTATTTATTCAATACAGTGGCTAAATTAACGAAAAATAAAGCCTCAACAAGTGTTGACATTTCCCAACATCACAGCAGTAATGACTTTATGAACTACTTTACTTCTAAAATCGAATCTGATCGTGGGTGTATTTCTCTATTAGTTTTATTGGATCTTAGTGCTGCGTTTGACACAATTGACCACAACATTCTTTTGCATAGACTTGAACACTTTGTTGGCATTACTGGAAGTGCATTAGCATGGTTTAAATCATACTTATATGACCGCCATCAGTTTGTAGCAGTGAATGAAGATGTATCATATCGATCACAAGTGCAGTATGGAGTACCTCAAGGCTCAGTACTAGGGCCGCTACTCTTCACGCTTTATATGTTACCCTTGGGAGATATCATCAGGAAACATGGTGTTAGCTTTCACTTTTATGCTGATGATACTCAGCTCTATATTTCTTCATGGCCCGGTGAAACACACCAATTTGAAAAACTAATGGAATGCATAGTTCATATAAAAAAACTGGATGACGAGTAATTTCTTACTGCTAAATTCTGAAAAAACAGAGGTGTTAATTAAAGGACCTAAAAACTCTGCTTGTAATAACCTAGAACACTCTCTTAGACTTGATGGTTGCTCTGTCAATTATTCATCATCAGTTAGGAACCTAGGTGTGCTATTTGATCGCAATCTTTCCTTAGAAAGCCACGTTTCTAGCATTTGTAAAACTGCATTTTTCCATCTCAAAAATATATTTAAATTACGGCCTATGCTCTCAATGTCAAATGCAGAAATGTTAATCCCTGCATTTATGACCTCAAGGTTAGATTATTGTAATGCTTTATTGGGTGGTTGTTCTGCACGCTTAGTAAACAAACTACAGCTAGTCCAAAAAGCGGCAGCAAGAGTTCTTACTAGAACCAGGAAGTATGACCATATTAGCCCGGTCCTGTCAACACTGCACTGGCTCCCTATCAAACATCGTATAGATTTTAAAATATTGCTTATTACTTATAAAGCCCTGAATGGTTTAGCACCTCAGTATTTGAATGAGCTCCTTTTACATTATAATTCTCTACATCCGCTACGTTCTCAAAACTCAGGCAATTTGATAATACCTAGAATATCAAAATCAACAGCGGGCGGCAGATCCTTTTCCTATTTGGCCCCTAAACTCTGGAATAACCTACCTAACATTGTTCGGGAGGCAGACACACTCTTGCAGTTTAAATCTAGATTAAAGACCCATCTCTTTAACCTGGCTTACACATAACATACTAATATGCGTTTAATATCCAAATCCGTTAAAGGATTTTTAGGCTGCATTAATTAGGTAAACCAGAACCGGGAACACTTCACATAACACCCTATGTACTTGCTACATCATTAGAAGAATGGCATCTACGCTAATATTTGTCTGTTTCTCTCTTATTCCGAGGTCACCGTAGCCACCAGATCCAGTCTGTATCCAGATCAGAGGGTCACTGCAGTCACCCGGATCCAGTACGTATCCAGACCAGATAGGATCAGCACCTAGAAAGGACCTCTACTGCCCTGAAAGACAGCGGAGACAAGGACAACTAGAGCCCCAGATACAGATCCCCTGTAAAGACCTTGTCTCAGAGGACCACCAGGACAAGACCACAGGAAACAGATGATTCTTCTGCACAATCTGACTTTGCTGCAGCCTGGAATTGAACTACTGGTTTCGTCTGGTCAGAGGAGAACTGCCCCCCAACTGAGCCTGGTTTCTCCCAAGGTTTTTTTTCTCCATTCTGTCACTGATGGAGTTTCGGTTCCTTGCCGCTGTCGCCTCTGGCTTGCTTAGTTGGGGTCACTTCATCTACAACGATATCGTAGACTTGATTGCAAATAAATGCACAGACACTATTTAACTGAACAGAGATGACATCACTGAATTCAATGATGAACTGCCTTTAACTATCATTTTGCATTATTGACACACTGTTTTCCTAATGAATGTTGTTCAGTTGCTTTGACGCAATGTATTTTGTTTTAAAGCGCTATATAAATAAAGGTGACTTGACTTGACTTCACTTGACTTATGCATTACAGAAGCTGTCATGTGCTCACATAGAATTACTATTTATCATTTTCCACCCTCATTTATCTTCGGTCAACACACTCTATGTGATGGTCTGACACATTCTTCATTAGCTCAACATGGCTAAATGAGACAGGAGTGATGAAAGAAATAAGCCACCAATCACTTCTCGTACTGTATTGTAAGGTAGCCACAAAAAGAATCTGTGTTCTTTAGAAAACAAAATCAAAACTCAAATTTGTTGCATTAGATAATTAAAACTTTTTCAAGAAATGTATACTTTTGTTCAGCAAAAATGCATTAAATTGATATTATCAATTACAGCAAATCAGCATATTAGAATGATTTCTGAAGAATCATGTTACATCGGATATGGGAGTAATGCCTGCTGAAAATTCAGCTTTGCTTTAATGAAAATATTTTAACAGTTATTTTGAATTGTAATAACATTTCACAATATTACTGTTTTTACTGTATGGTTTATCAAATAAATCCAATAAAAGTTAGAGAATCCAATAAGCCATTTTTTGTTATTACTTTCCTTTCTTTGTGTATGTTTAGATGGTTTTATATTTTAATTTCTAGTGCAATGATATTCATACATTTTTAAGTGTGGTTTAAAGTAAAACATCAACAGCTTTAAACACATTTGGTTCTCAAGCACCATGATGTCATACTTTATTTCATTTAATAGCTACACTTATGTGGCTTCAAAATATGTACAAAATATTGTTCTTTTTTTATAGACTATAGACTGATCATTTTATGGAACAATGTGTCAAGAGTAATTATTAATGATATTTGTAATGATTTATCTAATGATAATTCCTTTTTTTTTTGTTTCAAAGAAAACTGTAATGCCCTACACGCCTAAAACAACATGAGGGTGAGTAAGTAATGACAGAACATTATTTTTTTGGGTGAACTATCCCTTTAAGTGTCCAAATGTATTTGGTGGGTCACCTGGACGTCATATCACTGCAAGCTAATTTGCTGATATTTTTATTACACCCGCTAATCGCATATTTATAGATTATATTTAGCAAAAGTTCAAAACATCCAGCAGAGACTCTGACAGAGAAACAAAAAGCTCAAGGAAGAAAAATGAACTGAGAGACCGCGACAGGCAGAAACGGATCGGAGTCATTCTTTGCGCTTCATTCACCTGTTTCCACAGTGTGAGGCTGAATTAATGAGTGAACAATCGCTCCATAAGTGAAATGAGGTGTGTTGAGGGACGAGATGATGGGAAGGGGGGAACGTGGGCTTGCTTATCAAATATGCACAGGATTATTACAGTATCGCAGTCTGGCACAGAGGAGAAATCATTGTAATACAGTGTGGGTGAGGGGAGGGGGATATAAGACCTATTCATTTCCTGTCTTGCATTAGTGCCAGGCTGCAAACTGCATGTTTTCTGCACAAATGCTCCTCATCATTCCCCCAGCCAGTCACAGGAGGCAGACGATGTTGTTTTTCCCCGTGCAAACTTTAAAAGAGGAACAATGCTTGAAGCTGCTAGCCTCATTTGCGTTTTTTGAAAATCGTGTGGTGTGTTTGAGTGCTGTGAAGGAGAGAAACCGATGGAAAGAGCAAGGAAGACAGAGGGATGTTGATTTTCCTGTGGGACGCAGCTGGTGTGCTGTTAAAGGAATAACACAAAAATTTAAATTCTGTCATCATTTACTCACCTTATGTTTCTCCAAACCTGTAGGGCTCTCTTTTTCTGCAAACCACGAAAGCAGATATTTTGAAGAATTTTTCTGTTATTGTTTTCCATACAATAAAGTTAATGGGGTCCAAAGCTACATTGGACCTTACTAAGTTTTATTGTTTGCACAGAAAAACTCAAAAGCATGTTCTACAGAAGAAAGGAAGTCATACAGGTCTGAAACGGCTTGAGGGTGACTAATCTTCCTCCTCTCTGTGTCTCTTACTTTCTCTCTCCCTTTACACTTTGATATACGCTCTCAGATTGAGCTTATACCCAAAGTTACACTCAAATTCCCTCAAGCACACATGCATAGTGGGGTGTCAAAAGCAGCCACAACCTTGAAACGGTTGGATTTAACAAATAGTTTGTGTGTGTGTGTGTGTGTTAGAGAAAGAGAGCAAACGAGAGCATGGGGAACTTCACATGTAGGTTTTACGGAAGAACCGCCAGGGTGCAGGTTAACAGAGCAAAGACAGAAAGTAATATAGGGCACTTTCCATGAATATGGCACACTTTTGTGTTCAGTTACGTTTTTTAAAGCATTAGAAGTACAATCTCTTGTATTTTTGTGAGAACTATTTGATATTAGATGAACTATTATCTAACATATTTAACAAATAACCTAGCAAGATCTTGACATTCTCGACTGTATCCAACTTTTAAAAGCATGCAATTTTATCATTTTGACTACATCTGTTGAATTGCTATTTAATGAATTGCAGGAAAAACATTTTAAATTACCCCAAATGTTGTACGGAAATGGGGATGAAACTAAACCTAACATCCCAGTGTAATTTTAGTGATATGGACTATTATAGTACTGTATGTATTAATATTTTGAGTTAGTTTTTATTTTTACATTTTCCATGTATTTTACTTTAATATTTTGTCATTTTCTCATGTGATTTTATTTTCATTAGGTAATTTTCAATATTTCTATTTAGAATGAATTTATTTTACTTCAGTTGAGTCATTTTACTATTTTAACTTAAAACTTTTCTTGACAACTAACTGAAATAGATCGATTTGTTTTTCGTCTAATTTTTGTGTTTTGCATTATTTTATTTCAATTACTGAAAACAGCTGTAGTTTTACTTACAAGTATAAGTTACAACAATGAATTTCTTCACATTTGGAAACCCAAGATCACAAAAAAAGAGAAATGGCGAAGAAATAATTTTCAATTATAAATTCTTCAGTATTGCAAAAATGCTGTGCTAATTTTGTTGTTGTGTCTTGTTTCCATTATGTTGTGTTAATTTCAGTTGTGTTGTGGCTTGTTTCCACTGTGTTGCAGATAATTTATTGTGTTGTGCATTATTGGGCCCCTATAGTTTTTATTTCAGATGCTAGTTTGTACCTTGGTAGTGGAAAGTACCAAAACAGCTGAGTCGCCGGGTGGCAGAACAAAGACAGGAAATAATATAGATATATCTTGTCTAAATCGATTAGTGTTCAAGTAAATGTCCAATTAATATGCTTTGTGATAACAGCGTGTGCTTTACAGCATGAAATATACATGAGTGATCCATCACACTAGTGTTTAAAAATTCTTTTCATCTTCCACCCCGAGGTGGAGTGTCAGACTGGAGCCGTATAAGAGTACGGTAGCGTGCGGTTGCTGATGAGCCCCTTCTGTCTGAAAGCCCTTCCTGTGCTACTCTCTCTGGGATATAACATACAAATAGGCTGTTAGGATAGAAAAACACATGCAATCATTTTCTTTCATTTCTTCTCAGCCCTTTATCTCACAAACATTTTTCTTAGTGCGCAGCCCACATGCAATCCTTCAGCAGGTTTCAATAAATGGTCCTTTCATTCAGACTGCACGAGGAATGACAAGCAAGAGTGTCTGTCCGTCGGCATATGGTAATCACTGTGTTTAGTTCAATGCAACTTCCTGTCCTGTAAAAAAATCAAGGCCAAAAACACATTCAAGTACGCAAATGCAGAATAAAAAATGTATTGCGTTAAAAATTGAAGAACTGGCTCCTTTTCAATCCTTAGATGGAATCTATTGTTTTGTCCATCCAGCCATCCATCTATTGTTCTGTCCATCCGTCCATCCACCATCATTCTGTCCATCCATCCATCTATTGTTCTGTCCATCCATCTATCATCCATTGTTTTATCCATCCATCCATCGCTCTGTCTATCTATCTATCCATACATCATTCTGTCCATCCATCTATCCATCCATTGTTCTTTCCATCCATCTATGTTCCATTGTTTTGTCTATCTATCTATCTATCTATCTATCTATCTATCTATCTATCTATCTATCTATCTATCTATCTATCTATCTATCTATCTATCTATCTACCTATCTATCTATCTATCTATCTATCTATCTATCTATCTATCTATCTATCTATCTATCTAGCCTAGACTTTTGTTGCCCACTGTACTTATTAAAATTATAGTCCTATCTTCAGTGGTGATGCACTCTCAGATAATCTTGGCTGTTAAAGAGCCTAGAGCACCTCTCTCTTTCCTGGTGTGCAGCAGCCGCCACCTGAGTTTTAAATAAACTCTGCGTGGGGGAAAGATAGAAAACTGGCTGGGGAGGGCAGCTGCCGATTTTTCAATCTCAGGCCATAAAGTTCCCTCAGGAAAAGTTTCCCAGCAGAAAGTTAGACGAATTGCATATGATCGCAATGACTCAGCTAGACTATAAGGAAAGAAAAGCGTACAGCATCTGACAGATTGGCCAAATTTCCATAGATTTTCGTTTTCCTTTGTCATCTTTCTGTTATCTCAGCAGTTGCTGTATACCGGGAGTGAAAAAAAAGATCTGCTTTAGTTGCACTTTCAGTGACTGGACAATAAAGTGTTTGTCATGAGGGAAGCGGCTTTTGTCTTTAATGCGGACATACAGTACAGTATCAACCGTGTCCAGATTCTGGAATGAGCTATGGTGGAATGAGGTGGGAATTTATTTTATACACATTTCATTATGAACCAGAATGATGAGAGATGCCTGGAACCTCCAAATCAATTCTGTCATTATGTAAGTTCTATACAAAATGTGCTCCTTTAGCTAAACTAGTTTACTCTAATCTTCAAGGTGAAACATGAGTGAATCTTTGAAAACATGAAAAGAAGACACCACCACAAAGTACCCCGACAGAGGAAAGTTCTCTTAAGCCTTTTGTGTGTGTGTGCTCTTGTTTTTGTGACATATCAGCACACAACTCTGTATAATGACATGGGTATGACACAGGTATTACAAGGAGAGGGTCCCATGTCCCCATTTTTCAAAATGCTTAAAAATCATACAGAATGAGTTTTTTTGAGAAAGTAAAAATGCACAAAGTTTCCTGTGAGGGTTAGGGTTAGGGGTAGGGTTGGTGAAGGGCGATAGAATATACATTTTCTACAGTATAAAAACCATTAAGCCTATGGGATTATCCCCACTTTTCACAAAAACATACATACATATACATATATATATATATATATATATATATATATATATATACATATATATGTATATATATATATATATACATATATATATATATACATACATACATATATATATAAGATAACTTTTGTTACTATAGAGATAAACTGTACATACATTCACAGAATAAAGGATGAGAGACTTGCCAAATGATAAACAGATAGGTCAAAGTTGAAGGTATGGATTGGATAAAATCACTGAGAAAACATTTCTTCAAAGACTCGCAAATGAACATGCTTGATCTAAAATATTCATAATCTGGAAGCTGCATTTATCCTTTTCATGTGCAAAAGGGAAATGGAGAGAGTAAGTAAAGGAGACGAAGCTACAGACAGAAGGATGAGGGGGAAACGCTGGGCCGTTCGCCTTGAATGCATGCTGATTTCAGGCACAATTATGACATGATGAAAGCTGAGACTTGAAAATGAGACGCCTTTCTTTGTTAGTGTGTCTCTCCTCACCTCCCTGCCCCCCTCCCCCCCATCTCTTTTTCTCCTTTCAGGTCAAGTGGACTTGCTGTGGGAGACAGGTAGCAGGTAGTGAGAAGTAAACAAGAATCAAAACAAGTAAACAAGACTAAATCAGCCATGTTGCCAAGTTATGATGACAAACATTGGCTTACAGAATTCGGAAATGCAATGCCTGGTTTGATGGATCGATGTTTTTATTTTTTTTATTTTTTTGCAGTATATTTAATCATTAAGCAGATGTATTCTGCTAGATCCTGAAAATTTAATGGGAGTCAGTTTGCTTGTCACTCTCATTTATACTGAACTGTTGTTTATGAGAGCAGTTTCTGATCTGTTGGCAGGAACCGAGCGGGCCGTGCATGGATGTGTCAATGCCGAGATGAAGGTTCAGTGAGGAGAAAAAGTAGACAGGAAGAGGGGATTCCGAAAAGGTGAGTCTAGGAACGTGGGGCTCAGTGGGGATATTGGGAAGAATTAGTTACACCTGCTTCCCTAATCTCCTCAAACCAGAGTTTACCATGAAAACCTACTGGAGGAAACACAAAACTACAGGGATGCAGATCTATAATGGATTGGAGCCAAACTTAGTCAGCCTTTGATAACAGAGAATCGATGTACATGAACGAAGTACAAGATTCTTTGAGCTCTTTGTCTTGAAGACAAAAAGATATGGAGATAAATCCATCTCAAATCCATACCTTTTCTCTGACATCCACATGAATTACCTCATAGGAAAGAACTTGAAAAAGATTGCTGTTATATATCAGTTGTTTCTACAAGAAAGTAATATGAGTAAATGAAAAGCAAATATAGGATTTTGCTCAAGCCTCCAGATTTCCTTCCCTGAAAAAGAGCTTTCAAAACCTCTGTTACCTTATTAATGTTGATGAGCCAGGCTGATGAGGTTTATAAAGTGTCTTCTCCACTCCCCTGCTCCTAAGGAATCTTGAGAGAAACATCTAAGAAAAAATGGATGCTAAAATCATGACTGAGAACTCCACATATTCTCCTGAGCTATAAAAGACCAACCACTGAGAAATAAAACTTTCCTCTAGGCTGATTCATTGGCGGATGTCTTTATTGCATCATTCTCCCTTATAGAATAATCCTCCTCCTCAACACTCTTTGTCTAGATTACATAAAACCACCTGTGTTTATGGCAGCTGGATGAAAACATTGTTATTGTACAATATGTCCACAGACATGAGCTGTGTGTTCATGGCTTCTTTGTGTTGTCAGCTACTGTATAATTGATTCAGGTGGAGATCCCTCAGTTCTTAATAGATCAGATTTAAGAAATAATATTCCTGGTATACCATATTTTTTCATCTCAGAAATTTATGCGAGGACCTCTTCTAATCCTATCACAGAAATTTAATCTCATCACTTTAATAGCAAGGGAGCAGATTTGTATATTGCTATATTTCATTTTTTTTTTGAAAAGTCATAATTATTTTCTTTTGTTATTTTATAGTATTTGAGGCCAAATCACAATAATTAAACTGAACGACAGAAAATGATGATTGTGAAAAAGAAGTACACTTTAGCATTCTTTTAAAAATTACTTATTACATAAATCATAGAGTGATTTATTTATGCAATTACATTGTGTGGCGGGGGAGGCGTGGTTTAGCGAAGTCTGCAACGGGAGAGCGAGTGAAGAGACGAGCGGCGGTAAGTGGTTCAGGTGAGAAACAAGTAACAGCTGGATCTTGTTGCAGTGATTGGCGTGGGGAACCATTTAAGGAGTGCGACAGCTGGCGAAGGACGAGAGAGACAGGGACTCGTGCTGGACCGAGAAGGCTGCGGAAACGGACAGTAAAGTGAAAGTGAAAGCTGCGAAGTGCGCGCACCTGCCGCGACTGTTTCTTTGTTTTATTTTTGGTTTTGTAAATAAAGCTTCTCACGAGCCCCATACGCCGACCCTGGTCTCCTTCCTTTACCCCAACCTTGAAGATCATTACACTGGTGCCGAAACCCGGGAGGAAGGAGAGCATCCTTCATGCAGACTCCGTCAGCCACATCATCCTCGCCGTTTGCGGACATCATTTCATCGCTTGCGGGCCTGCACCAAGAACACCACCAGGCCCTGCTGGACCTGCGGACCGACCAGGACCACCGGTTCCAGACGATGATGCCGGTCCAGCAGGAGGACCGCGAGCTGTTCCGGAGCTTGCTGGACCGGGAGGGACGGATGGGGACCAGCAACTGTCCGTCCCGAACCTCCTGGTCTACGCCGACCTCAAACGAGCCATCCTCCAGAGGGTCGGCCTCAGCCCAGAACAACATCGCCAGCGTTTCCGGTCGCTGGAGCTGGCCGAGGCGGGCCGACCCTTTGTGTTGGCGCAGCAGCTCCGGGACTCGTGCTGCAAATGGCTGCTGGCCAGGGACGGCGACGCCGAGTCCATCATCAACGCGGTGGTGCTGTAGCAGTTCGTCTCCCGCCTCCCAAAGAGGACCGCCCAGTGGGTCCAGTGCCACCGCCCGCCGTCACTGGATCTGGCCATCCAGCTGGCAGAGGATCAGCTGGCGGCGTGCTCCGGGGTCGGCGAGCCCCTCCCTGCTGTCTCTCTGTCTCTCTCTTCCCCTGTCTCCCCTTTTCCCCCCGCTCCGAAATCTCTCCCTCTCCCTAGGTCCCGTTGGGTGGGGCCACCGAGGGCTGCACCCCGCTGGAGGGTGGCAATGGAGCCCGCGGCCGGGGCACAAGGTTCGGCACGAGGGATGGCCGCCCCCCCGCGACGGGGGAGTGGAGACCCTCCGTCTGCTTCCCCACGTCAATTCCCTGAGCCACTTCCCGCCACTGGGGCCGCGGGGAGACCCGGGCCACTTTGTGGACAGGTGCCCGATGATGGAGGTGGGGACTCTGGTCCGGATCCCGGACGACCCGCAGGCTGCCCCCTATCAAGCCGGGCTGTACCAAATACCTGTGAGTATTAAGGGGGGTACCTATCAGGCTCTGGTGGATTCAGGTTGTAACCAGACCTCCATCCATCAAAGCCTGATACAATCCGGGGCATTGGATACGGGCCGCATGGTTAAGCATAGTGTGGAGGTGGCCGTTAGTCCGCGCCTCCGGCATCCGCTAATTTTGGGGACGAGTTGGCCTGCGTTTCAACATTTGCTGGAGTGTTTGACAGCGGGTGTCGTCGGGGGAAAGAACCGGCCGGGGGGCGGGGCGAGCGCTCAGGTGGGAGAATCTATCCCAGGACCTAGCGGGGCGGTCCCAGGGGAGCCGAGCGGTGTGGCGAGGCTAAACCTTGCCGGCCGCGATGACTTTCCCCTGGAACAATCCCGGGACGAGACGCTTAAACATGCCTTCGAGCAGGTTCGCTCGATTGATGGGCGGATCCTCCACCCTGAGCGTCCGCTATCCCACCCGTATTTTGCCGTTATTAAAGACAGGTTGTATCGAGTGACCCACGACGCTCAGACAAAGGAAGATACAACCCCGCTGTTAGTACCACAGAGCCTTCGGGAAATGCTTTTCCAGACGGCGCATTGTAATCCTATGGCCGGGCATTCACGAGAACGTGCGCAGGTGGTGCGCGTCTTGTCGGGAATGTCAGTTGGTAAACCCACCGGCCGTTCCAAAAGCGCCTTTGCGCCCTATTCCTCTAGTGCAGGTCCCCTTCGAGCGAATTGGTATGGACCTGATCGGGCCGTTAGAGCGATCCGCACGGGGACACCATTTCGCACTGGTCTTAGTGGATTACGCGACACGGTATCCCGAAGCAGTGGCGCTCCGCAACATCTCGGCAAAGAGTGTGGCGGACGCCTTGTTTCGTTTAATCTCCCGCGTGGGAATCCCAAAGGAGATTCTCACGGACCAGGGCACCGCGTTTATGTCACGTACGTTAAGCGAATTGTACGGATTGTTGGGCATTAAATCGGTGCGTACCAGCGTCTATTAACCAAAAAAGGACGGGCTGGTCGAACGGTTTAATCGCACATTAAAAACCATGATCCGGAAGTTCGTACAAGAAGACGCGAAAAATTGGGACCGTTGGCTAGAACCCCTCTTATTCGCTGTGCGCGAGGTCCCCCAAGCCTCCACGGGATTTTCCCCCTTCGAGCTTCTCTACGGACGTCAGCCCCGGGGGGTGCTAGACGTCCTGAGAGAGACTTGGGAGGACGGACACTCGGATAGCAAAAATGAAATTCAATATGTCCTGGACCTGCGCGCAAAACTCCATACACTGGGGCGGCTCTCTATGGAGAATTTGCTCCAGGCCCAGGGCAGGCAAAGCCAGCTATATAACCGTGGAGCTAAGCTGCGAGAATTTACACCGGGAGATAAAGTGCTCGTTTTACTGCCAACCTCTAGCTCCAAATTGTTAGCCAAGTGGCAAGTACCCTTTGAGGTCACACGGCGGATAGGAGATCTCAATTATGAGGTAGTACGGACGGATAGAGGCGACTCACGGCAAATCTACCACCTCAACCTCCTTAAAAAATGGAGCGGGGAGGAGTCAGTGTTGCTAGCGACGGTAGTGAGTGGGGAGGAGGATCTCGGGCCAGAAGCGATTATTAAAGGAAAACCCCTCGCACTGGCCCTAGGAGGGGACAACCTCTCGCCCTCGCAGCTCACTGACATCGCGCAGTTGCAGGTAGAATTTGCGGACGTGTTTTCGCTCCTACCCGGTCGAACGGACCTGATTCAGCACCACATTGAGACAGAGCCGGGTGTCGTAGTTCGCAGCCGGCCGTATAGATTGCCTGAACACAAAAAAAAAGGTAGTTCAGGCTGAATTAGAGGCCATGCTGGGGATGGGGGTAATCGAGGAGTCACACAGCAATTGGGCGAGCCTGATAGTTTTGGTGCCCAAAACGGACGGCTCGGTACGGTTCTGTGTAGACTATCGCAGGGTGAATGCAGTTTCTAAATTTGACGCTTATCCAATGCCGCGAATTGACGAGTTGCTCGATCGGTTAGGCACGGCTCGTTTTTATTCGACATTGGACTTAACCAAAGGATACTAGCAGATCCCCTTATCTCCCATGTCCAAAGAAAAGTCAGCCTTTACCACGCCGTTTGGATTACACCAATTTGTTACGCTTCCGTTCGGCTTGTTCGGGGCCCCAGCTACGTTTCAGCGCCTTATGGATCGAGTGCTGCGGCCCCATGCTGCATATGCCGCAGCCTACCTGGATGATATTATCATCTATAGTGGGGACTGGCAGCGGCATATGGAGCATGTGAGGGCGGTCATCGGGGCGCTGAGACGTGCGGGGCTGACAGCCAACCCGAAGAAGTGCGCAGTTGGGCAGGTGGAGGTAAAGTATATGGGCTTCCACTTGGGCCACGGACAGGTGCGTCCCCAAATTGATAAGACGGCAGCAATTGCAACCTGTCCCAGGCCCAAGACCAAAAAGGAGGTGAGGCAGTTCTTGGGGCTGGCGGGATATTATAGGAGGTTTATTCCTCATTATTCTGACCTCACCAGCCCGTTGACTGACCTCACTAAAAAGGAGGTACTGGATACGGTCCAATGGACGGAGCCGTGCCAACGGGCCTTTACCCGAGTTAAGGCGGCCCTGTGTGGCGGGCCGCTCCTGCACTCTCCTAATTTTTCTCTCCCCTTTCTTTTGCAGACCGACGCGTCGGACAGGGGGCTGGGCGCGGTCCTGTCCCAGGGGATGGGGGAGGAGGACCGCCCGGTGCTGTACATTAGTCGAAAGCTCTCAAAAAGGGAGACTAAGTACAGCACCATAGAGAAGGAGTGTTTGGCCATCAGGTGGGCGGTTCTCACCCTTCGTTACTATCTCCTGGGACGAGAGTTCACCCTCTGCTCGGACCACGCGCCCCTCCAGTGGCTCCATCGCATGAAGGATACCAACGCGCGAATCACCCGTTGGTATCTAGCTTTACAGCCGTTTAAGTTCAAGGTGATTCACAGGCCGGGGGCGCAGATGGCTGTGGCCGACTTCCTCTCCAGGGAAGGGGGGGGGGGGGGGGGGGGGCTGCAGGCCGGATGGCTCCCCGGCCTGAGTCGGGCGGTGGGGGTATGTGGCGGGGGAGGCGTGGTTTAGCGAAGTCTGCAACGGGAGAGCGAGTGAAGAGACGAGCGGCGGTAAGTGGTTCAGGTGAGAAACAAGTAACAGCTGGATCTCGTTGCAGTGATTGGCGTGGGGAACCATTTAAGGAGCACGACAGCTGGCGAAGGACGAGAGAGACGGGGACTCGTGCTGGACCGAGAAGGCTGCGGAAACGGACAGTAAAGTGAAAGCGAAAGCTGCGAAGTGCGCGCACCTGCCGTGACTGTTTCTTTGTTTTATTTTTGGTTTTGTAAATAAAGCTTCTCACGAGCCTCGTACGCCGACCCTGGTCTCCTTCCTTTACCCCAACCTTGAAGATCATTACACATTGCAAAACTGAATGTAATGTTTTAAAATTAAATGTGTATATATATATATATATATGTAAATATCTGTATTGATTGCTTCTTCTTCTTCCTCTTCTCTTTTTTTTTTACAGGTATTTTAGCCATTTTTTAAATTTCGCATTGTTGCACTTTGTAGTGTTGAAGGAAATGTGTAAATTTATCAGAAAATGTACTGGTAATTTTCTGCCAAGACATTATACAGTTTTTTTTACTTGGTGTACATTTAAAATATATTAACTTAATATCAAATAACACACTGCAAAAAAAGTGTAAACTGTAAATAAAAGTGTTATTTTTCAAAGCATAATAAAAGATATAAAATACTTGAAATTCTACTTTTAAAGGGGTCAAGCACATTTTCCACAAGATTATATGATTCTTTAGTGTCTTAATGAAAAGTCTGTAACATAGTTTGGTTAAAATTTCAAAGACAGCTCTTTTCAGAGCAAGCCGTTTGTAGCATTTTCCATTAAATGTTAATGAGCTCTGCTGACCCGCCCCTCTCTTCCGAGCCGCTCTCTTAGGGAATGTTTACTTTAGAAAACTTTTATTGAGAAAACTTGCTAAATAGCACATTATTTTTTTTTTTTTTTTTTTTTTTTATTTCTTTTTATCAGAACAAGGTACATTGAAAGTATTCCGTGACAAACACTATTAAAGGCTTTGCTTTTTCAAAATTTTCACCAACAGATTCCCATCCCAACACAACACCCCAGATACTAGAAAAAAAAAAAAAAAAAAAAAAAAAAAAAAAAAAATATATATATATAAAAAAAAAAAAAAAAAAAAAAGAAAAAAAAAAAAGAAAGAGTAAAATAAAGAAAGGAGAGGAGGGGGGTCCTCAAATTACTTTAAAGACTGAGGAGTATATTCTTCTCAAAATAGTTTATTAAAGGGTCCCATGTTTTGTAAAATGTTCTGGTTGAACCCCTGAGAAAATATTTAATTTTTTCAGTTTTTAGAAACATCATTAGATCACTAAGCCATGATGACATATTAGGTGGATTGTGTGATTTCCACTCTAGGAGAATTCTTCTTCTAGCTATTAATGTGGCAAAAGCCAGGGCATTCTCTTTATTTTTATCTATTTGGAAGTCGTCACCTCTGACTCCAAACAGAGCCATTATTGGGTTAGGGTGAATTTTTATTTTAAAAGCTGAGTATAAAACCTCAAAGACTGAAAACCAAAATTGTCTCAGTTTAGGACATGACCAAAACATATGGGTTAGATCTCCCTTCGATGCCTTGCAGCGGTCACACGTTTCATCTATATTTGGGTACAGTTTAGCCAATTTTGTTTTACTGTAATGAATACGGTAGAGAACTTTCATCTGAATCAGATTGAGTCTTGCACAAGATGAAGTCCCATTTACTCGATCAACAGCTCTATCCCAGGTGTCTTTAGATATGTCTATTCCTAACTCTCCTATCCATTCTGTTTTGATCTTTTCTATTGATACATTTTGGAACGACATGATCAGGTTATAAATTTTTGAAATAAATCCCTTAAGGTGTGAAGGGACCCTCAGAACTAAATCTAAACGTGACTCAGAGGGTAATTGTGGAAACACAGAGCAGTGGGCTTGGATAAAGTGACGAACCTGAAGAAATCGAAAAAAATCTGAGTTTTGAAGGCTAAATTTTTTAACAAGATCATTGTAACTAGCAAAAGTATTATCAATAAAAAAGTCACTACATTTAACTAGGCCTAGGTGTTGCCATTGCTTGAAAGTAGAGTCTAGCTTGGCAGCCGGGAAAAGATGATTATTACATATGGGGTTTTCCAAGAGAAAATCTGTGAGTTGAAATGCTTGTCTGAATTGGTTATATATTTTGAGAGTCGAAATTACAACTGGACTTGAGGAAAACTGCGATGGTGAGAATGGTGACTTCATTGTAATTAGCACGGCAAGTGATGTTGACTGGCATGTTTTAGCTTCCGCTGCACACCAGTCCGTATGTGGAGACTGAAACCAATAAATGACTTTTTGTAAATTTGCTGCCCAATAGTAATGTAACAAATTCGGGAGAGCCAATCCTCCATCTTTTTTTGGTCTCTCAAGAAGCTCTCTACGTATTCTTGGTTTTTTGCCACCCCAAATAAAGGAAGACAGCAACCTATTAGTTGACTGAAAAAAGGACTTTGGCAGAAAAATTGGAAGACTCTGAAACAAATACAATAATCTGGGTAACACATTCATTTTAACACAATTGATTTTACCAGCTAGAGACAAATATATAACACTCCATCGTTGGAAGTCAGATTCAAGTTTTTTAAGTATGAGACTGTAATTTGCTTTAAACAGACCAGTGTATGAACGAGTAATATTAATTCCTAAGTATTTAAATCCTGATTTTGATATGCAAAAGGGCAAGTCTGTATCCATAATCTGATCTGCCATATGGTTTATAGGGAAGCATATACTTTTAGAAAAATTTAGTTTATAACCTGAAAAGAACCCGAAGTCTTTAAATATTTTCACAATCTGAGAGGCACATGACAGCGGGTTAGTTATAAATAATAATAAATCGTCAGCATATAAAGAAACTTTATACTCGACATTCATTCTTTTAATACCACAAATAGACTGTGAGGTTCTGAGTACTGATGATAGTGGCTCTATAGCCAAAATAAATAGCAAAGGGCTAAGGGGACAACCTTGCCGTGTACCTCTAGACAGAGAGAAATATTGTGAGCATATTTTATTTGTGATTACGGCTGCCTTTGGTTGATGATAAAGCAGGCGAATCCAGGAAGTGAATTTTGAGCCGAATCCAAATTTGTCTAACACAGCAAATAGATAGTTCCACTCAACTCTATCAAATGCTTTCTCTGCGTCCAGAGAAATAATCACTTCAGGACTACTCTCCGACGCAGAGGAATGCACAACATTAAGAAGTTTACGAATATTAATGAAGGAGTGGCGCCCCTTAATGAAGCCCGTCTGGTCTTGTGAAATAACATCTGGAATTATATGCTCTACTCTAGAGGCTAATACTTTAGATAAAATTTTTACATCTACATTTAATAAGGAAATCGGTCTATAGGAACTACAATCCAGGGGGTCTTTATCTGGCTTCAGGAGAACTGTGATATGGGCCTGTGTAAGACTTGATGGCAATGTCGACTGTTCAAGAGAATTATTGAACATACTGAGAAGTAAGGGAGACAATTTTGAAGAAAATTTCTTATAGAACTCGACGGGAAATCCGTCTGGTCCCGGGGCTTTACCGCTCTGCATAGCTTTGATTGAATCTTCTATCTCTTGAAGTTGTAAAGGTTTATCCAGATTACTCTTTTGATCTTGTTTAACTGAGGGTAAGTTTACATTAGCTAGGAATGTTGACATAAGAGTGTCATCGTGTGGAAATTCGGAAGTATACAAATCTGAATAGAATTTTTGAAAAGTAGAATTAATTTCTTGAGGATCCACTGTAATTTCTTGACATGTTTTCCTAATCTTGGGAATATGCTGGGATGCTGATTTAATCTTTAACTGTTGGGCGAGAAGACGACCTGCCTTTTCTCCATGTTCATAAAACCTAGTACGGGCAAAAACCAGATCACGCTCTGTTTTTTCTGTCGATAATAAATCATATCTGGTCTTAAGGCTCAGTTTTTCTCTATGTAGTTCTGGTGTTGGAGCAATAGCATATTGGTGATCAATTTTCTGTATAGATTCAATAAGTTTTTCCTGTGTTTGTTTCTTTACTTTATTACGTGAGGCAGAATACGATATTATTTCACCCCTTATTACAACCTTGAATGTCTCCCATAATAATGATGGTGATATAGAGTCTGTTTTATTCGTTAGTAGAAAGTTGTCAATCGCGCTAGATATGAATTGGCAAAAGGTTGCATCTGAAATTAAAGTAGTGTTCAGTCTCCACACAGGCTGCGATGAGTAATTATAAGAAAAACAAATATCAAGAATGACGGGGGCATGGTCTGATTCAACAATAGCAGAGTATTCTACCTTTTTTATTGAGGGGATAAGCCTTTTATCAGTAAAGAAATAATCTATCCTTGAATAAGTCTGGTGGACATGTGAAAAGCAAGAGAATTCTTTTTTATCAGGAAATAAAAACCTCCATGGATCCACACAACCAATTTGCGTCATATAACCAGCGAGAGTCTGAGACATTTTTAAAAGGGGTACCGTTTTAGGGTTGGAACGATCCATAGTTGTATCCATCACACAATTCATATCTCCACCGAATATAAGATGGTAAGTGTTTAAATCCGGTAACAAGGAAAATATTTTTTTAACAAAGTTAACATCATCCCAATTGGGTGCGTAAACACTGACCAAGACTACTGGAATATTGAAGAGATGACCTGATACAATAATGAACCGACCTTGGGGATCTGAAATCGTTCCAGATGCAGTAAACTGTATTCTTTTGTGAATAATAATTGCTGCACCCCTAGCCCTATGGCTAAAACTGGAGTGGTAGACCTGGCCGACCCAAGTTTTCCTCAGTCGATTATGATCCTCAGTACGTAGGTGTGTTTCCTGTAAAAAGGCTATTTCTGTATTTAATCTCTTCAAATGCGTAAATATGCGAGTTCTTTTTACTGGTCCGTTTAAGCCTCTAACGTTCCAACTAACAAACCGCACAGCTGACCCTCCAGTACTTGTAACTTTATTACCAGTGTCTACCATTATTTATCGATAGTTGTCTGTGTGCCCAAATATCGTATACCCCCATAAGATGTATCTTCTGTCTGTGACTGACGTCCCATAGAAAATGCAGAGAGAAAGAAAAAGAAAAAAAAAAAAAAAAAAAAAAAAAAAAAAAGGACCCCCCCCCCACCCCCCAGCAAATGGTACATTTTGACAAACCCAACCAAACTATAATACATTCTAGATTTGTCTGTTGAACAAAGACAAACCGCAGCTCACAACTATCTTTCAACTTCCGATGATCCAAGTCCATATCCTTTTCCGTTATATCCCAGAGCTCCCGACATAATGTAGCAAACCAGAAAAACGTAAGCATAAAATGTAAAATCAAGCCTACCAATAAATGTATTTGCAGACCACAGGTACCATTACCAGACACAGTGCCGTAATGATTAACAAAAAATGTGAATGTAACCAAAAATAAATAAATAAATGCTATATAAATAAAACTTATTCTTCAAAAATAAATAAAAATAAACAAATGAATAATAATATATACAATTTACTACATTCCGGGCCAATCAACGGTAAAGTTGTTCGTCATCATTACTACTAGGCTATTGAATAATCTGTTAACTAGCACAGCTAAATAAAGTGCATTATGTAATAGACCTAAAACAGACCTATCACCTGATATCAAATGTAGGATCTATGACCTAGGCCTAATAAATGAATTGTAAAAATAGGGCATTGCAATTGTCAACGCAGAACATAGACCACCCTAAAACAAAAAGTGCACTTAAAGATTGTGCTGAGATGTAAGTTTTCCAGTCTTTGTAGTGTTTTTAGGCCTACCTAGTCAAAATGTCTCTTCTGTAATTCTTAATATTGCAGCCATAATATCAAGGTTTATTCACGTCTGGCAATCCGCTGTTCGTAGAACTGTTGAGCTTCTTCAGGCGTATTGAAAAGCAGGGTTTCGTCCTCAAAACGAACTCGTAGTCGTGCTGGATGAAGCAACTGGAATCGTACATCGTTCTGATACAGCAACTGTTTGACGTTTTTAAAAGCGGCGCGTTTTCTGACGAGATCGGCGGAGATGTCAGGGTAGATCCTCAAAGTAGAGTCCTTATACTTTGCCTCATGTTGTCTGGCCCATCTTAGCGCTTTTTCCTTCTCCTGAAATCTGTGAAAACACACAACCAGTGGGCGAGGATGCCGACCTTCCTGTGGTTTTGGCCCCAAAGATCGATGTGCTCGTTCCAATTCAGGAGGTTTTTCAAAAACTTCGGGACCCATGACTTCCATTAACATCTCGGACACGAACTTGATTGTGGATTGGCCTTTCTCGCTGTTCTCTGGGACGTTTAAGATCCTGAGATTTGCTCTCCGCGACCGGTTTTCCAAGTCGTCGACTCGATCCAGAAGTGTCGCGTTTTGCTCTTTCAGAGTTTTGATAGTCGTTTCGGCCGTAGCCAGCGCAGCGAAGTTATCGCCCGCGAGTGTCTCTGTAGCACACAAGCGGGACTGGAAACTTGCCAAAGTCTCCGTTAAAGCATTCACCGATGCCTGAAGCGGCGCCATCGACTCTTGGATCAGAGCGGAGATGTCCTCTTTTATCGAAGCTCGCTGCTTTGTTAGCTCTGTTACTAGCTGGCTCATGGAGACACCGTCATTATCTGGAAGAGCTTCTTCAGACTTCCCTGCGCTAGCCATCGTGGCTAACTTGCTAGCTAAACTGGTTCTCGTTATTGGTGGGGCATTTGCTGCCGCTTTGTTCTTACTCATCTTGCTGTATCAGTACGATTGTCGTAAGCACCACTTCAACGTTTATAAAAACGATTTAGACTGCTTAAATTGCGCTATTAAAGTGTAATTTATCTGAAACTGTCGGGAGCTCTGCCGACACGTGTCTGCACCTCACATTGCCAAACCGGAAGTCTCTAAATAGCACATTATTAAGAACGGCGATTTGCAAAGATTCTTTAAAAAACCTTATACTCACTACTTCTGCTGGTGAAACTGGACCCCATGAATGATTTGCACGAAGATAGGTGCATTTAGGTAGATTGGGGACACATTCCCTTCAAAAACAAATGTAATCCAATGAGTCTTCAGTGCCTCAGATGTCAGGAGTAAATGATGACTGCTATGTTCATTATTACATCCAACAACAGAACAGCTCAATAGCTTGGGAGACAATCTTGCCTACATCTGCTCCGGTGGTGAAACAATGTTGGACTGATGACAGCTAACTCAGGTCAGGGCCAGTACAGTCTGTGCTGAAAACGCTACTGTCAAACTATCGTGGGAGAGGCCTGTCTGTGTGACATCACAATGACAAACATCTGAGATCGGCTCGATTTGAGAAAGGGTGAAGATTTTAGTAGATTAAAAAAAAATGCCCTGGGGAAATTTTTATCAATGTTGGGTGGTTGTGTACACACACTGCCAACACACATTTCAGTTTAAACAACTTGTAAATGTGCGTGTAGCAGCTGATGACCCCTTTAAAAAAACTTCCATTATTATGAAATGCACTTTTAAAACTAGTACTAAATTGTTAAGCAGTCATAAAGGTGTACTCTTTTTACAACCCGAATTCCGGAAAAGTTGGGACGTTTTTTAAATTTTAATAAAATGAAAACTAAAAGACTTTCAAATCACATGACCCAATATTTTATTCACAATAGAACATAGATAACATAGCAAATGTTTAAACTGAGAAAGTTTACAATTTTATGCACAAAATGAGCTCATTTCAATTTTGATTTCTGCTACAGGTCTCAAAATAGTTGGGATGGGGCATGTTTACCATGGTGTAGCATCTCCTTTTCTTTTCAAAACAGTTTGAAGACGTCTGGGCATTGAGGCTATGAGTTGCTGGAGTTTTGCTGTTGGAATTTGGTCCCATTCTTGACTTATATAGATTTCCAGCTGCTGAAGAGTTCGTGGTCGTCTTTGACGTATTTTTCGTTTAATGATGCGCCAAATGTTCTCTATAGGTGAAAGATCTGGACTGCTGGCAGGCCAGGTTAGCACCCGGACTCTTCTACGACGAAGCCATGCTGTTGTTATAGCTGCAGTATGTGGTTTTGCATTGTCCTGCTGAAATAAACAAGGCCTTCCCTGAAATAGACGTTGTTTGGAGGGAAGCCTATGTTGCTCTAAAACCTTTATATACCTTTCAGCATTCACAGAGCCTTCCAAAACATGCAAGCTGCCCATACCGTATGCACTTATGCACCCCCATACCATCAGAGATGCTGGCTTTTGAACTGAACGCTGATAACATGCTGGAAGGTCTCCCTCCTCTTTAGCCCGGAGGACACGGCGTCCGTGATTTCCAACAAGAATGTCAAATTTGGACTCGTCTGACCATAAAACACTATTCCACTTTGAAATAGTCCATTTTAAATGAGCCTTGGCCCACAGGACACGACGGCGCTTCTGGACCATGTTCACATATGGCTTCCTTTTTGCATGATAGAGCTTTAGTTGGCATCTGCTGATGGCACGGCGGATTGTGTTTACCGACAGTGGTTTCTGAAAGTATTCCTGGGCCCATTTAGTAATGTCATTGACACAATCATGCCGATGAGTGATGCAGTGTCGTCTGAGAGCCGAAGACCACGGGCATCCAATAAAAGTCTCCGGCCTTGTCCCTTACGCACAGAGATTTCTCCAGTTTCTCTGAATCTTTTGATGATGTTATGCACTGTAGATGATGAGATTTGCAAAGCCTTTGCAATTTGACGTTGAGGAACATTGTTTTTAAAGTTTTCCACAATTTTTTTACGCAGCCTTTCACAGATTGGAGAGCCTCTGCCCATCTTTACTTCTGAGAGACTCTGCTTCTCTAAGACAAAGCTTTTATAGCTAATCATGTTACAGACCTGATATCAATTAACTTAATTAATCACTAGATGTTCTCCCAGCTGAATCTTTTCAAAACTGCTTGCTTTTTTAGCCATTTGTTGCCCCCGTGCCAACTTTTTTGAGACCTGTAGCAGGCATTAAATTTTAAATGAGCTAATTAAGTGGATAAAAGTGTAAAATTTCTCAGTTTAAACATTTGCTACGTTATCTATGTTCTATTGTGAATAAAATATTGGCTCATGTGATTTGAAATTCCTTTAGTTTTCATTTTATTAAAATTTAAAAAACGTCCCAACGTTTCCGGAATTCGGGTTGTAAGTACATTTAAGTGGCTTTTTATTTCAGTAACATTATATTATCAGTTAGTACAGTTTTTAAAAGTGCACGTTCAATACAATTAAGCACAATTCTTTTTTATTTCACAAGGGAAGGCAGATATGAAGTCGATCAGAAATAATGTATCATTTAGCAAAAAAAAAAAAGGATTTGTGTGCTGTGTATTTTAACGTTTATCAGAATATTATGATGCTAGCTTAGCAACATGCTAACATCAAGCATTATTGAAATCAACCGAGAGTTGACTCTCCACTGCTGCCTATTTAGAATTCACTGTAGGAGTCACACATGAGGTTGTGCTGTTTATGTAGACAGTAGGCATTGAGGCAGCTCACTTTGTTTTGGAACCCAGTCATAGAGGGTCACAGATAGACATATGGACAGAGACAGATGGATAGGTGAAGTAGGGAATGATGACATTCAAAGAGAGATCAGTGAAGCCTAAATTGGGAATTGCACAACATACTATCCCACAAGTGACCTATAATCTTATATAAAGGCAACTACATGATTTTCATTACAGGTGATTTAATACATGTCCTGGATTATTTGCGTCAAATCTTGTGTAAGATCATGGTCATGGACATCAGCTCTGTGATACTACACAAAAGTGCTGGCTGATGTAAGCAACCAACCTTTCAGGGGGAAGTTATTCATTGTTATTTTCTCAACAATGCTATCTTGAGTGTTTCTTTATCCCTGTGACTCATACTCAAATATACAGTACCAGGCCTACGCTCTCAAAATAGCGAGCACAATAGAATCGATTTCGCATTCTTATGTTCAAATTGTTTCCCCCTTCTTTTCTAAACAATTAGGAGAAACACATTTTGTGGTCGTGCATAAAAAGCACACTGATTAGCATGTTGACGTTGTGATGCTAAGGCTAAAAATAAAGTCTGCTCATAATGAGCATTACTCTGAATTACAGCCAACATTACATCTGTAATTAGCGAAACTCTCTGTTTGACCGAAGCTGCACCTGTGCCTCCTTTTTTTTATCTGTGTGTGTGTGTGTGTGTGTGTGTGTGTGCATGTGTGATGTACTTCATGTGATCTTTCTATCTTCATGACTGACATGGGCATGCTAAAAAAATTAATATCCATCTGGCACGCTACATTTTATGTTCTTGTTTTTTAATGAGAGTATTGAGGATCACATCTTCTTTTTCCTCTCATGGCGGCACTTCATAGCTGTTATTTATTTAGCAGATCTCAAGAGGGAGGGTGGACAGTAGTGTAAAGGACATACAGTCTCTTTTTGCTCATTGCATCGACCTTGAATTATTTGCCTCACTTGTCTGTTCCTACTAATTAGCCGGTGTAAGCGCTTTCACATTTCCTGAGATGCTTAGTGACAGAGCATGTCAACACAAGCCGGTCAGATTTAGACTAAGCGTATTTATTTTAATTCTTACTAAAAGTTTCAGTGTAAACCCTCAAGGAAGCTAAAATGCGGTGGAAGTGGTAGCTAGCTCTCATGGAAGTGATTTTACAGCATGTCATACTGAGTCAGGGGTCTTCAACCTTATTTCATTCAAGAGTTACTTTTGTTCAGAATGATAAATTATATTTTGTCTGCTTCATAAACAATTCTACATAAGCTAATAATTTAAAAAATCTCAACAATTTGGATAACAAGTTACTGAAGGCTATTTTCCATTGACCGGTAAAGATTTACAACAAAAATTTGGCCTAATTTGTGGTCTGAACACAAACTGCAGACAGGCTGAATGAAAGTGTAAATCCCCTGTCTCACAGCAGGTGGAACATCATTATGGAACATCATTAACCGCTGTAAACAATCAATGCGATGTTTATAAACACTTCTTTATCATGCATTAGATATGGAAAGATTAAAAGCAAATCCCATCTAAATTTTTCTGAAGAAAGTCAGTTCCTCGTTATGCGTTCATACAATCCATTCAATCATACATTCTTTCATACAATTTCTCTCAGCAGCAGGCCTTCAGATGAAACAGAACCTATGCTGCATGTTGCGCCTGTGTGAGACTCTTACAAATTTTGCTTAACACTGAGCAGTATCGGGTTTTTTCAAAATGCAATAATATAATATAGGTTTAATAATAATTAAATTACAAAATGGGATAATAAAGAACCTCAGATAAATAAACGCAAAAAATTAATTTGCATTGGAGTGGTGGGAAACCTGTCTAGTTCACTCTGATTGGATGAAAAGTATTTCTTGGCAAGCTATTTCCTATCAGGCCACAAGCTACTGGTTGCTCGCGAGTGATGTTTTAGAGACCCCAGTATTAAGATATACTAGCTAGAAAATCAATCCAGGCTCACTGAAGAAAAAGAAAAAAGAAAGAAAAAATAGTGCCTATGGTGACACTTATGTACATTTAAATCTTTTCTTACTAATTGTGTGTCACTTCTACTGAATTGTGCTGGACATGTGTTCAGTTTATCCAAAACAGATGAATGTGAATCTGGCATTATTTCATTATGTTGGTTTTTCTACGTATCAAGGCAGATAAATATATGTCTGGTGATTGGGACTAAAAAGTTAATTTTTTTATATTTTACCACTTACACCAAACCCCACCTTAAATCGAACAGAATGTTATGATAATCTTTTTGTGTAATCCTAATTAGCGTGAAAAGGAATGAAAGTTGTTGGTGTACAACTGATAATAGTGATCATTTCAGCTGGAAACTGCTGTGAACTATATGTTAAGTACGTTTTGGGGGTACCTTTACATTTACATCCAGTGAGCATGTTGTGTAAGAAAATACTAGCCAGAGCAGCTCTTGTACAAAAAATGCAGTACATGTCTTCCACTTCCACATTCGCACAAACACGCTCACATGCCACTGCCCTCCCCCAGCTAGTGGTCCCCTTGAGTATTAATCTGTGATTCTGAAAATGTGGTTTTGTGAGTGACTTTCATGAAATATTCATAAGTTTAGGTACTGGTGCGTCGTTCAGAGGGAGATCACCAGGTAGAATGAATTACATTAGCATGGTTTTATACATGAGCAGCTACATCATGGCCGTTTAAAGCTATCCCTCTCGTCTGCACACTTCAAGGGCTTCCATTGTCAACTGTCGCCCGATGCTGTTTATTTATAAATAGCATGCGGGCTAGCAAGTGTGTGTGAGTTGTGGAGTGTCATGAACATCACATCCATGCTAATGAAGTCAGGGCTTGACTGCTGTGTATTTCACTATGCTTCTGCTGGCCGGTGTGGCCAGATTTCATCTTGAGGCTGTAAATTTGTGCTTGCATATTTTAGATAGGAAAACAAAAAACTATAATGTACACTTTTTTATCACAGGTAGTGGTGAGGTATTAAAAGGCTTTAAGCACAATATTAAAGCTAGACATGAGTTTTCCACCCAACACCCACAAATGTTTATCCCAGTTCTGTTGGCTGTCATTCATGTGATCAGTCAGGGATGTGTTTGCCTTCACCCAGGAGTTTCGGTGTCTTTAATCAGCCTGCTTAGGATAATAGGGAATAAAGGACTAGGAAATGGCTCTGGTGTTTCAAAAAGACTCAATTTATTAGCACAGTTTGGGGTGCTAAAGTAAACACTGGGTTTCTCTGCAGGGTGTTGTTTCCTGTGTAGATGGTCATTAGCAGGGCTGGTTTATTTTGTGCTAGTTTCTGGTGGGCATGATACATTTATGTTATTTCTCACTGAATTACTACTGTTCAAATGTTTGGGATCAGTAAGATTTTTTCTAATGTTTTTGAAAGAAGTCTCTCACTAAGCTGCTCACTAAGGCTGCATTTATTTGATCCAAAATAAAACCATAATATTTTAAAAGATTGCAATTTAATCTGTTTTCTATTTTAATTTAAAATGCAATATATTCCTGTGAAGGCAAAGCTGAATTTTAAGCATCCATTACTCCAGTTATCTGTGTCACTTTTATCCTTAAGGAATCAATATGTAACGCTGATTAACTTTTAAACTGATTTAAACTGATTAACTGATTTTTAAGTGATTAACTGATAATATTTTTTTTCTTTTTTTTTATTACTATCAGTGTTGAAAACCGTTTTCTGCTTAATTGTTTGGTGGAAATTGTAAGACATTTTTATTTCAGGATGTTTTGAATAAGTTAAAAAGAACAGCATTTATTTATAACAATGTACAAGTTGCTTTTCATCAGTTTAATGTGTCCTTGATAAATATAAATATTAATTTATTAAAAAAAAAATTTACTGACCCCAAACTTTTGAAAGTTTGAGTGTGGATTTTTATGACACTTTTCGGAAAGTACCATCTTCACAAATCTTATAGCATCTTGACTGTTATATTTACATTTATTACGTTGTTATAACATACCTTAAAAATCTAATTTCCATACTTGTTTAAAAAAGTCCACAACTTTCTTTGTGATTTAGGTATACGTATCAACATATCAACAACCAGTAAGTTAATGATAATCAATAATCAAATAATGATAATCCCTTTTAAGCAAACATCAGTGAATGAATTGGCTTTACAAGCTAATAAAACCTGTTTAGCAAATGTTGACAGAGATGCTGATTTAAAATTTTAATTTTGCATTTTTGTTCATAACTATTTTTATATTAATATTTTAATTTATTAGCATACCATTGTTTGTACTCTGCATTTTGGTTGCTAGGATGCTTCTTTTTTAATTGAATACCCGCAAAGCTAAAATTGGTGTCATCATCTTAGCATTAGGCAATGGAATATCTTTATGATCCAAATTCAAGTAGAAACATGCCATATCCAACTTTAATTTGGATTTGAACGCAATATACCATCAGGTTTTGCTCCTTAGTACTGACTGAAGTTTCAATCAAATGAATATGCATGCTTGGTTATGTCCTCTGTCAGGGCTGAAGCACTTTATATGTAACACATTGCTCTCATAAATCCATGTGTTAGTCTGAGAGTGGTCATTGTGACTTATGATCCATTGGTGACTTCTATCTATGTGCTATTCCTGAAATATTAGCCTCAGAGAAGCATCAGTCTTGGAGCTGCACAAGCTCAATGACAGTTTCCAGGGAGAAAGTCCTCCACTGATCCAGACCATGCTATATTCCCCACAGCCCGGTTCAATCACCCCCGAAATGAGAAAAAGAATATGGACGAGTATCAAACAGGCTGCTGCGAGCAACAAGAAGCTTCAAATTCCCTGTGGGAAGATTATGAACTCTCGTTGTTGTATATGTCAGCCAACACATGCCTGGCGTTTGTTTCTGCCGGAGAGCAACAGGAAAGTGCCAGCAAAGATCAGCAGCTAACGCTCAAAGGAACGAGTGCATGAACGCACCTCCCCAGGCCGGAAAAACAGCAGTCATCTCTGAATCTGCACGACTGAACACTAAACAGGTCAAAGAAGTACCTGCAGAGAATCCTGTCAGGTAAAATGTGTTTAAAAAGACACAGCACTTTGCTTTGCCAGTCATCTGGCATCCATCATGGAAGCTACAGTAACTCAGTAACTACAGTAATAAAGACTACAATAAGACAGATTGCTCTTCTTTAGCAAAGATGACTGGAGTACAAGTATTATTTCCTTCCTCCTGTGTTGTGTGTGAGTCTTTTGTGAATTATTTTTGTTGTCTCTCATAGGCCAGATTTACACTTGTCATTAATGTAATTTTGGCAATCAGATCAGGTTTGTAAGTTTTTGCCTTTTTATTTTAAATTTCAGTTATTTCTCACATTCAATTAATTACACTTATTTTCTCATTTTGTTCCCCAAAGTAAAACATTTTTTAAAAGCTTTTTTTCTCAATTTGCATCTGTATTATGCAAATACTTGCTTCAGTAAGGTTTTCGTAAAGAAACTAAAGATAAAGTTGTGAAAAGAATTGTTTTTAATATTTAATGTGTTTGTGAAATATTTCAGCTTTGCAGTCTTTACTCTGTTGTCATATGAAAGCCGTTTAAATGGCGATTTGCATTTACACTGAAAGTTGTGCTCAGATTTAATTACTCTGGAGACTCATTGGGAAGAAGGTGTAAACATACCCAGATAATTGATATGATACATGTTAATGCTTAATGTAAAATTGCCATTTGTTTAGGACATGGTGTCAGAGGAGTTGGTGAGCTAAATTTTACTAACTAGCTCCCATCATCTCTAAAAATCAATCAAAACAGAGGTCTCAAACAAATTCGGCACAGAAGATGAAACCCAGATAGATGCTTACTGGAGACTTCTGTTCTCTGATTAGCATGCTAGACACTCTTACATGTAATTTCTACTTTAAAGTTGCATGGACATGAATCTCCTACAGGGTTGGAGAAAGATGAACAAAATACATCGCTCTTAATAATTCCCAGACACCATAGGGAATGTGGAGTTATTGGATCTTATTGCATTGGCAAGCACTATCTGATTCAATATGCAGCACACTCTTTTATCTCAGCGTATGCTCCGGCACCACTGACAAGTCCAAAACGAACTTTCTTCAAACTAAGATGTTGAGGCGAGACAGGGCAAAACTTTCTGCCTGTTTGTTGGCTCTCGCTGCCCTTTCTGTGAACCCTAACAGCATTAATCCTTCCTCTGTTGGAAGAACAAGGGGGAGGGATAGTTTGAGAGCCGAGGAAAGTGAGAGGGATCTAAGGCAAGGAAAGATGATAAATAATCTCATATAGCTTGAAATCTCTTTGGATGTGTCGAAGTCATCTGTGTCTGTGTCTGGTTAAAAATATATTAAAGAGTGATGCCACGGCTCCGAGCTGTGTCAGAGAGATAGGCCCCATCGGCTCGCAGCGCTGTGATTAGCGTGTCATGAATGTGTGTGTGTGTGTGTGAGTGTGTGTTTGAACAAACTCTGAAGACGTCCGATGACACTGCAGGGCAGCGCAGACACATCTGTTTGTGCATCTGTCTTGTAGGATTGGGTGGAGATAAAGCACGTCTCAACATGAATCACATGCTCTCTCACAGGTATAACAGCTGATTTGTTTGCCAGAGGTTATCATGCATAACACAAAACATAATACTGAATTTCAGTGCTGATATTGTGTGTGCTTGCACATCTTCACTCATAGAAACTGAGTGAGTCAGTCTTCCGGCAGGTGATCATGGGATATCAGTGGGTGTATTTACAAGGTTCTTGTGTTCTGCATGTGCCTTGACCCCTCTTGACCCCACAAACTCACTCTTCATTCGTAAAATATCTTGTTTTGTGTTCTACAGAAGAAAGAAAGTCATATAAGTTTGCGGCGATACAAGAGTGAGTGATAGATAAATGTAGTATTTTTTGAACTAACTGTTCCTTAAAATTTTAAGAATTAAGAATTGTACATACCAACTTTGGTTTAAACAGACCCTAACCACACCAGACATCAGGACCTTTAAAGTTACCGGTATATTATCAAAAACATGGAAGTTTCATGTGGTACTATCTTAAGGAAGTGTCTCGAAGTAAATCTAATCATGTTTACTCCAACCTTACCATGTGAGCCATGTAAGATCCAGAGTCCCCTGCTCGTTTCCTCTCTTGTCTCATGGAGGAGTCGCAGAGTGATGGAGAACTGCCTGGGCCTACTGAGCCAGTGCTAAAAGACTTTCATTAGTACCATTTTCCCATGAGGAGGGTTTGGGGATAATTACCAATTAGAGCAGCCGTCAGTGTGTGTATGTGTGTGTGTGTATTGTAGGAGTCTGGTTACCACTCAGCGCAGACAGCCGTATAGGGCTGTGTGTTAAATATGGAAAAGACTTTAATCTAATGCTTGAGTCGCTCTCTGCAATTGCTTGTCAGTTTTGTCAGCTAATTATAAAGTAGCCACATTGTGTGCTGATTTGTCCTTCCAACTCTATAACTCCCTGTTCCTCTCCCTCAATCCCCCCTCCTGTCCTGCACAGCGACTTTTATCCCACCTCTCTCCGCTCAGTACATCTTTTTTTCTTTTTGAAGAAGTTTGTCTGTAAATATACTGCTCACTGTGGGAGTATGTTCAAGTGGTCTTGCTCAGTCTCTTGGGTGCAATATGATGTTGCTCTTTTGATGTTAAACGTACTCTTTTCATGCTGCGGTTCAATAGAGGCTAAGAATCTTACAGTGCAAAATATCATTTTGACTTTCCTTCATTTTCCCCTGCATTAGTTCACAGGAGTCTTTGGATAAGCCTTCATAACTAAATATCTTGGCAGAAGTCGCTCTGAATATGGGAAAATTCCAACTGGCATTTTCAGAATTGAGAACTTAATCCCCTCACCCTTCACCAAGGGCCCTCCAAAAAAGTGTACACATGACAGTCGCTTTAAGGAAGTCAGTGCCAGTGTCTTCTTATTCCTTGTTTAGTAAACTTCGCCTATATTTTAAAACTCTGTTGCTCTTGTTTGCTCAGTCCTACAAGTGAAGAAAATATTTCTTACATGTTTGTTTTGCAGTGTGGCAAGACGTATGCAATTTGGAATAAATTTGAATTGAATATGCCAGATGGCAGTACTCGACACAGATTTATTCCATTATTTATTTATTTGGTTTATTTAAAGTTTTTTATTGTAATGTTTTATGAAATTATTTATTATAACAGCTATATACCCCAACATAAGCAGTAGACAATTTAAATCAATTTTGAAAAAAAAATTGTGTTTGAATATATATCTGTTTGACACAATTTATGTATTTATTTATATGTACGTATTATCATTATTATGTATTGATACTATTTAATCTATTTGTATTTATATATACATGCAATATATATATATATATATATATATATATATATATATATATATAATGCAAAAATACTGTTATTTATATACTGTATATAGCAGTTATAAAAACCACATGGACAGTATACAATTTGAAGTAAATATGAAAAAAAAAACCTACAAAGAGGAAGTATTTTGACACAAATGTGATATAAATTTGTATTACTATTTATTTATGCTATTTTATCTTTTTTATTTTATTATGTTTTTAATTTGCCAGTTAGTTATCTTTATTATTTAATTTAATTTATTCTTGTATTTTATTATTCTATTTATTATATTACTCTCATTGTTTATTTTTTAATATTGCTATGTATTATTGTGTTATCTAGACAGCTAGAGACAGTATACAATTAGAAAACATTAAGATACTCAAAGGTAAAATCTGATGCAAAAATTCACATAACATCGTACATTTGTTGTTTTATTATTTTGTTTTGTTTTTTATTCCATTTTTATTTATGCATAACTTAATTAATCTGTTTACTTATTTATCTATCTACTTTAAAGTATTTTCTTCATTATCACATTCCACTATCCTTCCAAAAATAAGACATCAGTGATGTACAGTATATGCTGTCATGTAGTGTGTTTCATGCACAGTCATGCCCTGCACCCTTCATAGTTTTCTACCCTTCAGAATGAGTAGAGCACAGTGCTGCTCACTTACGAATGGATTTCTCCATATGTAGCTGTGAAAGGATGGGAATGAGGTCAGAGGTGTGGATTTCTGCTATAGTGACTGACGGACAGGTGGAGCACTCTTTTGAATGTTGAATAGTTTTCCTAGCAGTAACCTCCTGGAAAGCGAGCAACATGTCACATTGTGAGGAAGGGTTGACAGCTTTGCATCTACTTCTCATTTTTCTCTCTCATCTCTCACATGTTGACAAAGATGCCAGAGAACGGGTTGCTAGAGGGGGATGGGGTTTCAAACAAAGATTTCTATGGTTTCTTCCTCCTTTCCGAGATCAAAGGACGGATGTGAGTGTTGGTGTAGCACCAGGTTTGCGTGACTCATATGCATCCTAGTACAGAAAATGAGGAACCCTGCTGGTTTTGTCCTCTCACTTGATGTCTCTCTGTCTGCCCTTTTGAGTTCTTCATTCCAAAATTCAGAATTTAAGAATAGAGCTCTTCCCTCATGATGTCAATTTGTAGGCCAACTGGGGAGGCTAATTTACCATGGATTCCCTCTGGAATTTCCTAATGGATTTTTGGAATAGTAGTTTTCAATTCATGAGCAAAATGAGGTCTGTGGTGAGCTTTACTTGAAAAGACTTTCACATTTAATCTCACAGCATTAAATTACACGCAGTCATACCTCAAACATGAATTTTGAAAGCTGTATTAATCAGATAAATGTAAATCACAACCATTATTTTACTCATAAACCAAAAGTCACTTTAAATTATATATGTATATACACAGCGTTAAATCTGTGATTCAAGGAAGTTTCAAGGAAATTGAATCTGTGTAACAGGACGTTTAAAAAAATATTTTTTAGTCCAAATCAACTTTTGTGGCAAAAATTATTTACATTTTTACTTTTGTATATGTATTATTTTTTTATTACTTTTTTGTTTTTACACCACTTTTTTCCCCAGTGAATTCATGTCAAAGTCAGTAAATTCTGAATGACTTCCATCCCTGTAGACGTAGACCCTGAATGTAGCTGAGCTCAGGATAAGAGTTCTTGTCCAAGGAAATCTCATTAGGGAAATCAGGAGTGCTCCAGATGTGTGTTTATTTAAATAAACATGCTTGCACGGCTTACAAAAACATACTGTATTGGATACAACCAATCAGCACTCTTATACAGAATTTTTACGAAACCGTAATGTATGTACATGCACCTGCAAAGTCGCATGTGCTCAAGTAGCACATAGCATCCTCCTCTTGAGCTCAAATAACCACCCCTCCCCCTCGTGAGTTATTTTCCATGTTTTATTTTCTGTTCCACCCACCCCCGTCCCCTTTCTAACATTCCTGCATTAGTCCCTTAACCAGTTCGTTAACACTTTACCATGTCCACATTACTGTTAATAGGTTAATTACAATACACCAATAGCTGTGAGTAATTGCTGGTTGCTGTACAGTATTAATGACACACTATATAGATGTTGCTTACTACTAGTAATTAAGTGGGTAGTTGTATACTTTATCTGTAATGTATAGTTAAACCGACACACAGTCAGAGTGCGAAGCAGTTGCATTTAACTAATGTACACTGAAATCTAGTTTTTAGGATATTTTTAATTCCAGCTTAGAGATCCTAATGTGATACCAACATTATTCAGAAAATATAGTTAAAAATGAATGATAAAAGCTATAAATTTATCCAGATTAACAGCAGTTGCACTAATTAGCTATATTGCTTTAGAATTGGCATCTTACTGTGAATCATTAAAATAACTAGCACATTTTTTGGATAAAAGCATTGAGATCATTAAGGGCAGTTGAGGAAATTAAGACTAAAGAGAGATATAAAGAGATAAAGTCAAACAGTAGAAAAAAAACACCACAGTCGGTGCACAGTTGCATCCAAATATATAAACACTACAAAGATTTTTTTAAAGAAATTAATATATGAAATACAATCTATTTCAAATTTTTTTATTTGTAAATTTTTTTTTTTTTTTTCGAATAAATGCTGTTGTTTTTAACTTTCTATTCAAGAAAGAATCCTGAAAGGATCACACAACCGTTTTCAAAATTTATATGAATAAGAAATGTTTCTTGAGCACCAAATTTAATAAATTAAAATTGTCAGTCAATTACATTTTTAAAAATCTAATTAATTACATTATGTGTTGATTAATTCATCTAATTAATCACAAATTAAATTTGACTGTTAAAATACCCAGCTAATTTAAACCCATTATTGTGTTAAATGAAAGTATCTAGTAGACATTACAAATTGTAGCTATAGAAAGAAATAAAATAAAATTTATCACACATAAACATTTAGGCTACAACGACCTAACATGAACTATGAAATGTAAAAGAAGATAATCTTAGAAATATCTCAGTATTTTTTGTTCATACAATGAAAGTCATTGGTAACCGAAACAGCTTTGTTCCCAATAGTCTTCAGAATGGATCAGTTTGATGTGACGCTGTCATTGTTGGCACTTTCACTGCATGAGCTGCATGTGCTACACTTGTTTTCATCTATCACTTCATCTGCTACATCATCTCTCTCCTTTCCCCTTCTGGATCGAGTGTGACATGTCAAATAGCACAGAAAGGGTGATCTAAATATATGGCGCATTCTCTCTGACATGGTATTGGTGAGTTTTAAGGTTAAGAAACCATCATGTGAATTCTCATTACCACATCAAAATGAGATTACAGAGATTACACCCGCTTCAGATTAGACTATTCCCCTCTCTGTTAGCTTCCAAACTTTATGTCTAAACCAGAACCGGTTTGCTTCAACCTCTGGTCACTCCTTCTACCAAGATAATGACAAATTAACTTTACGATGTTCAGGCATGAGATTGAATCAGGCTCCCAAAAAGCAAGGGCATGGGAAGAAGGCAAAATAATTTGATTTTTGATTTTGTGTGGCTCGGGAGAGTTATGCAAATTCTCATTCGATTAATCTTGGATTTAATTCAATTCGGAGTTGCCTAAAATAGCCCTAGTGCTGGACCTGCTGTTTCAGCCTTTAATCACAGCAACACCTGGCATGGCATTGGTGCTCTGTCGCACCACCGGCCCGTCCTGATTCAACTGCACCCAGCATCATTTTGATTATGCCAGAGCTCAAAAAGAATGAGTAAGCCAGAAGCTGGCAGTTAAAAGCATGTGCTACTTTAGCAATAGAGATGTTAATATATATAGCATATATAGCATATAAGCATTTACCGTGGGTTTGCACAGCTGTGCACTGGCTCAAAAGTAAGTGAGATACACTCCAGTTGGCCATAACTTTATAAAACTGCATTACAAAAATAATAATTGGATCCTGTTAGTGTATTTCAAATCAAAGAGAGGCAAACCATCTATTAAAGACAACATCTGTTGTGACAGATCATTTACCATTGCTTTTTTTTTTCATGTGGTGTCACATTTTTGAATTTTTCCTCACATTATGCCACCAAAAGTAAAATAGGACTCATGACAGGTCAAATTTTAATATAAGTACCTCTTGTTGTATATTATGCTGTTGAGGTAATTGTGAAATTTTGGTAAAAAAAAAAAACTCACTCCCTGTAAACAAAAAAATAAAGTTAAATGTATACACCATTCAGACATTTTTTATGTTTTTGAAAGAAGTCTCTTATCATTGCTGCATATTTATTTAATAAAAATACAGTAAAATAGTCAAATTGTGAAATACTATAAAATTAAATATTTTATTATAATACATTGTAAAATGTATTTTTTCTTCTATGATGACAAGGCTGAATTTTCAGACAATATTATCAGACATTAATCCAGTCTTTACTGTCACGTGATTCTTCAGAAATCATTCTAATATGCTGATTAGATGCTGAAAAACATTTTTGAAGATTCTTTGATAATTAAAAAGTTCAAAAGAAAATAAAAAATAAATCTTTTGTAACATTAAGAATCACTTTACTGTCAGTTTTAAATAATGTTATCCATCCTTGCAGAATAAAGGTATTATATTATTTTAGTGCTGTCAAATGATTCATAAAAAAAAGTTTTGTGTGCATAATATATGTATGTGTATAATGTGTATATTTATTATATATACACAAATACACACATACAGTATATATTTTGAAAATGTTTACATGTATTTACATGTCCATATTTATATTCATATAATTTATATTATAAATAAATGTATTTAATATATAAACATAACGTATTTTTCTGAAATATATACATGCATGTGTGTGTATTTATACATACATAATAAATATACACAGCACACATACATATAATATTAAACAAACACTTTTATTTTGGATCCAATTAATTGTGATTAATCGTTTGACAGCACTAATTTATTTATTTTAAATATAAAATCTTACCACAAACCATTATGGGGATTCAGCTCTGTTGTTCTAGCTTATTTTTGATTTTTGTTAAAAAGTTTTAGGGAAAAAAGCATATTTCAGTAATCTTTCAGTACCTTTTTTTCCTCAGTGACAAATTACATTTCATCCTCATAGTGTCTGTGATAGTGTTTGCATGTGTTAATTTCTGCTCAGAGCTGTATGTGTCATAACACACTTCTTTTGACCTAAATAACCTTTTAGAAGATGATTTGTTATGAAAGCTGTTAACAGTCCACATTCCCTAATGAGATTCTATGAGTGATACAATTGCAGAACTTTTTGTATCTTAACCCAAAAATTAAACTAAAGCGAAAAAAGTAATGCTATGGGCAATTGTCTTTACAAATCCCATATTACATAAACAATTGAATTATTTATAACGAGAGAGAAAACGAGTAGCTATTTAAAACCATTCTGTGCACTGGCATCAACCTTAAGAGAACTTATTAAAAAACCGAAACACGTCATAATGTTGACCTGTATCATTGTACAAACACATCAAGTGTTCAGCGAGACTGGGGCAAGTTTATTTATTTTATATATTAATTTTGTTGTTTAGTTTTCCAGGTTAATAATGGTATACATTTTTGTAGCCAAGGCTTAGTGACTTCTGTAGTCTCTTGCCCTATTGTCCTAAATTTTAATAAAAATTTTTAAAGAAATATTTGCTGGAGTTAAAAGTGTGACAATTAGCCTCTGTAATTCCCTAATGAATTGTTAGTTTAATTTTCTCTAGCAAGCATTACTGAGAATTTCGGTGTGTCTATACCTTGTTGACTTTGCTCAAACAGCTATTCGGAAAGCTGGATGACAGTCTTTGACAGGAAGCTGTTTTGGCTGTCGAACTGACAGTGCCTGGAACCCATGCTGGCTCTAATGGTTATTGACGCTTCTAATTTCAGCACCGGTGACATGGCAACGCAATCCGTCTTCCTCTACATTTACAGCAATTAGCCCCAGCATTCATCTGTTACAGCAGGGGGCTCGCTGTTAGCCGGCCACGAGTGCTCCATATGGGAGCTCTCACACACTCACAAACATACACATACTTGCATGCATTTTCCACAGACTCTGTTCCTGTGTAGGTGACCAAGGTCGAGGCCTGACAATTTTAGTGTCACAATGAGAACAGATTGACATGTCCTGATGAAGTTTTGCTTAGTGCATGGATGTTCTGACATTTGTGGATTTCCTCTGTCACTTCAACGTTCACTGTTCCTCTGCTTTTGTTTCTGCAAAATGATGGATTTACGACAGGATGTAATATATATGTAGGATGTAATATACATCTCTTACGCTCACATTTAAAGACATTAAACACAAGATTTCTGTTTTGGGGGGGTTTCTGGGTTGGTTGAGAGTAGAGCTGCACGATTAATCATTAAAAGATCGCAATCTCAATTCAAACACCCACTCGATCTTATTTGTAAATGACAACAATTCCTCTGTGTCTGCTTCACCTCAAAATGGAGCAAATCATCTTTTGAAATAGATTTTTGCTTTAAATTGGCACTTGAAATAACGTTTGATGATTACAATGTTGGTTACATTGTGAACGCACTGACGATCCAAAACAAATGCTATGTGCTCATTATCTGTGTGTACATATTGTATTCTTTCTTCTCAAGTTTTGAACCAGCATCTTTAAGTTTACCAGCCCAGATTTGTAACCACTAAGCTATGATCAGCCCTGCCACCATTCTTGTCTGCTCCAATTCTCGTTCTTGTCTGCTCCGTGTTATCTTAATCTGAAGTACGGTATTAAAGCACCCCCCTCTGCGCTGGAGTTGGCAGAGCTTTTGAGCTGAGCTTCTCGTTGTGGTGAATTCGGCGGTGCTGTGGGAGGGAGGAGGTGCTCACCCCTCACCCCTCACCCCTGTGTGCTCATCCTCTATGTCTGTCTCTCACACTTTCTCTCTGCACATTGCCTGCACTGGCATCATCTCTCAGGCCCAGGAACTTACTCTCATGTAGTAATGATCATGTTTACTATTTATTATGCCATTTATTGGTCATTCATTTAATCAACTCATTCATGTCCCAACACAAAAAACACGATGACTTACAAAAAGTAGGTCATGAGATTTGCGTAATGATGTTTTTTTTAACGATTGTATAATGTTTGTAAAAACTTCATCTAATAACACCCAGTATTACCTTTATATGGATGCAAATGCAAATAATGCAAATAATTTTTATGATTTACAGTGGATATTTATAGCACATGAACCCCCAAAAGTCTGAATAATGTAGGCAAATCCAATTCAGATTTCTAGAAACCATAACATTGGCTTAATAATAATAACAATAATAATAACAATAATAAGGTTGATATGTTTAAATGACAATTACAAAATCAGAAATTCAAATTAATTTATCTGAATATTCTGCTTCAATGCATTTATACGCACTAGAATATGGTCCAAATATTTTGGTTATGGTCCATATATTTTGGTAAAGCTTTTAGCATATAAAGATATTATTCTCACTGTGGGCGCCTTACAGTAAAAACAGCAATATTGTGAAATAAATCAATTTAAAATAATTACAATTAATTTTTTCATACATTTTAAAATCATTTAAAATTAAATCAAAGTCGTTTTACTGTGTTGGCAAAGCTGAATTTTCAGCAGCTATTATTTCAGTATTCAGTTTCACATGATCCTTCCGAAATAATTTTTAATATGTGCTCAAGTAACATTTCTTGTTGTTATATAGAAATGTAGCTGTGCTGCCTAATTGTCACAGTTCTGTTTAGTTAATTTCATGATCATAGACTTAGTTTCTTCTCATTAGCCTTGATTCAGTTTCCTGCTTACTTATCTGTTGTCATAGTGATTCATTTAATCTCAGAGATGTTTATCATTGTTTCCCTTATTTGCTTGGTATTTAGGTTGCAGTCTTTTCATTGTTCAGTTGTCGTTAGTGTATAAGTTGTACTTTTGCATCTCTCTTTGTTAGATTTGCCTTCTGAGTGTATAAAAAAAACCTTTCTTCATCATCTCCTTTAATCATGTGCGACATTAATATTTTAGTGGAAACTTATAAACCTTTAGGATAACATGATTGTTTGATGAATAGGAAGTCTAAAACCAGCACTGATTTGAAACAGAAATCTTTTGCAACTTTATAAATATCTTATTATCATGTTTAATCAATATAATGCATCCTTGCTGAATAAAAGCGTTTATTATTATTATTACTATTTTATTTATTTATTTTTATCTGACTGTCCCCAACATTTTTGAACGAAAGTTGGACATATATAACTGCATGTTCTGAACTGTTGAATATTCTGTAATATGTTTACATCACTCTGTAATTCAGATTAATACAGGAACATGTCAGTTAATCAGAATATTATTTCCACATAAACACAGTAATTGCAATGTGCCTGAAAGGGATGGAAAGGAAACTGGCAAGAGGACCTGAGAGAGCCTCCTTTTTTTCCCGTAATCTGTGTCTGCTCCTCTCCATGCTAATATCCCACCTTGGACCTCTTCTTCCCCTCCCACTCTTTCTCCCTTTCATGCTTTGATGCGGTATGAGGATACTAGAGAACAAGGGAAACGCACATTAAAGGAGAGCATGAGTGAGTGTGTATTTGTGTGTGCATGTCCATATGCGTCTGTGTTAAGCCGCTGAACCTCAAGAGGCACTCTTATTGAATCTTAAACTCAAACTCAGTAGATCATCCTTTATAACACCGGCCGCTCTGGGATATCCCAGCATGCCTTTCACCTTACCTCGAACCCATAGCCACGAACTGCCCTCATTCCTGTGCGGAGGCAAGAGCGCTGGAGAGATGGAGGGAAAAACACAATGGTAAGGTAACAATAGCCTTGAAATGAGCAGCTTAAGGGCTTAGGCATTAGAAACAGCACATTTTCTCCCCATAAAACTGCTCTCCTCTTACAGGACTCCAGCCTCCTGTCCCTGAACAAAAGGGATTGTTGACTTGTTTATTTATTCATCAGCCCTTTGCTGCATGAATTCATCACACGGAGGGGAAGGAAATCAACAGAGAAAACTCGAGTAGACCTTGCTGAAGATCAGAGCGGCGAAACGCTTTGACAAATAAGCTGTTTACTTCTTCAAGTCTGCACTTGATCGCATTTATGGCCTTGTTCTTTATTTCTGCTCTTATAAGCGTACACTTTCCGTGCTTTGTTTTCTGCACTTAGCATTTGCTGAGGGGAAAGGAAAAGGACAAAAAGACACAGGAGAGCATGAGTAGCGAAGGACTAACGAGATAAAGACAGCAAACAGGAAGAGGAAGTGTCAAAATACAGGGAATATCCCGAACGCTCTTAAAAGATTTGAAGACATCTCGAAAGATGCAGGGTTCACGGAGAAGTCAAGGGAGGCAGAAGACAAAAGATAAAAACAGAGCTGGCGACGAGGCAGACCAAACAGACTCTATTTATATAGATGGAACATATCTCTTTTCAGAGAGGGTTTAAGGGTTTTTTTCTCTCTGTTCCCTCTTTTTCGAGAACAATATGTCTCATGTGTTCTCTGTTTCCCTCCAGAGAGCTTTGGATTAATGCAAAACTTTACAGTTTAAGACAGGTGGATTAATGCAAAACTTTACAGTTTAAGAACAAGAAGAGTCGATCTCTGCTTTCTGTCAGCTGCATAAAAAAGCCACATAAAGTGGCACTCATCAACTGGATAAAGAGGTTGTGACAGAGGCTTTGACTTCACATGCTGGGTAAACAAATGTGCTCTGTGAAAGAAGTTTGGTTGTTACAGAATACACAAGAGATGCTTCCACATGTCTAAGCTTAGATTCACGACTTTGCAATAAATAAATTAATAGATAAAAATAAAAAAGAGAGTACTCTTTTCCTTTTTAGAAATTCCCCTGAAAGCTTTGAAGGGGTGATTTCTCATACTTAAAAAAATAATCTAAATATACTAACTTTATATAAATATATATACTATATATATACTATACTATAATTTACATCGTGATACATAATTTACTTGCCCAAATGTAACTTGAATAACTTTCTTTATTCTGTGCAACACAACAGAAAATATTTGAGACTAAAACATTATTGAACCCCACTGACTTTTATGGACATTTATTTTTAAAGAACTTCTTTACTGAATTGAAGAAGTCTTTTTGGAACAGCATTATTTTAGTATTGTTTATATACTTTTATTATATCTATTAGTATTTTGAATTAGCATTCATTTTTTTTATTTTCAGTTTTCAGTTGTTTTAGTAATTTTGTTGTATGCTTTTGCCATTTTTATTAGTTTAGTTTAGTTTAGTTGACAAGGCAACATTTTGATTTAACTGTAATATTCATACAAACGTTCATTTAATATATTTTATTTTGTTTCACTTTAATTACTGAAACCATTTTTATTAGTTTAATAGTTTTAGTTAGCAAAAACAGCATTAATTAAGAACAACATGAGGGTGAGGAAATTATGACAGAATACAATTTTTTAGGTGGGATTTTCATTTTTGAATGTAGGAAAGCTATAAATGTCCCTACAATTAACGTTGGTCGTTATATGACTCCTGAACAGTGTAAGCACTATGGCTTCCCCGAAATGTACAGTAGTTGCAGAATCCTCAGTTACCAACTTTCAGTGTGTGTATCTGTTATTCTGGGGTCTTTTGTCTCTTCAGCCTTTGGCAGTGTCTGAGCTCTCATTCTGCTTTCCCGTCAGCTCCTCTGTAATCCCATGGATGAGTGGAACCGCTGGAACAGAGGGAGCCGTGTAGCATGGAGCAACGCCGGTTTGCAAATTGTCACACAGACAGACTAATCCAGCCTTGCTGACAAATTGGACTTTTGTGTGACCAATGTTCTGTGTCTTTTTGGGGTGCGTGTTTGTGTGTGAGAGAGAAAAGTATATATTTGTGTCAGTTATTTAATTAGCCACCATAATCAGTAATAGCTTTTAATCCAAATAATTTATTATTTGTGTTATAACAATTTAGCATGATTTGTGTACTGTCAAGAAATCTTAAATGAAGGCAAAAAAAGTGGCTTTTGCATCACATCAGGTTTTCAAGCTTTTTAACTCACAAATATAATTTATGTACAATTAATGTTAGATTATTTAGCATAAAAAGAAACAATATTACAGAAACATTTGTTTATAAATTGTCAACAAAATATAATGCGATAATACATTTTCACAATGAATATAAATATCAAAGAGACATGCAGGAAATATTAAATTGACTTTTTTAATGTCTACACTACCATTCGTTAAGATATTTTTTGGAAAGAAATGGATACTTTATTCGGCAGGGATGCAATAAATTAATTTAAAAAAATGTTTAAAAGATTTCTATTTCAAATAAGTGCAGTTTTTTTTTACTTTCTATTCATAAAAGAATACGTATAAAAATAAATCAAGATTTGCACAAAAATTTTAAGCAGCACAGCTGTTTTCAACATGGATAATAATAAGAAATATTTCTTACGCACTAAATCAGCATACTGTATTCTTACAATGATTTCTAAAGGATCATGCGACTGTGAATACTGGATTAATAATGCTAAAAAAATTCAGCTTTGTCATCACAGGAATAAATTACATTTTAAAATATATTAAAATAGAAAACTGTTATTTTTATATTGCTGTTTTTACTGTATTTTTGATCAAACAAATTTCAAACTTGGCATGCATAAAACACTTCTTTGAAGAACATTTTTTTAAATCACAAACTTTTGAATGGTAGAGTATTATATTTGTTTTTGTAAGTTGAGTCAACAGCCCCAAAAGCAAGATTTTGTTAATTATTTTTATTTTCTCACTTTTACTGTGACCTCTGGAACCCAGTTTGAAAACGTACTCGGTTACTAACGTAACCTCGGTTCTCTCTAGAAGAGGGAACGAGTACTGCGTCTTAGCTAAGACGCTAGGGGAAAAGTCTCTTTTCACGAAATACTGAAGCAAAAAATTATCCTTAATTCGCGCCCTTCGCGCCCTTCATGCCACTTCCCGCCGAAACGGGTGTGGCCCAACCCTATAAAAGGAGCTCGAAAAGGCTGACTCACCTGATTTATTTCATCCGCCGCCTAGCTCCTCTAAGGAAGCGGATGACCAAATCGTTCCTTCCTATTGACTGACCGAGCGCTGTCTCAGAAAACGCTGCGATGGCCGCCACATAAACTTTGAGCGTGGATGGGGCTCTGCCCTTATCCAACAGCTTCTGTAGGAAGGAGAGAACCTCCGTCACCTCACAACTAAGGGGTGAACATCCCCGAGCTGTGCACCAGCTGGAGAACACCGACCACTTCGAGGCATACAGCCGTCGTGTCGACGGAGCTCTAGCCTGAGTGATGGTATTTAGCACTCCCACTGAGAGATCAGCGGGTAACCGTTGAGCGCCCACACATGGAGGGACCACAACTCCGGTTGAGGGTGCCAAATCGAGCCCCTGGCCTGCGAGAGGAGGTCCCTCCTCAACGGCACTCGCCATGGGGCGGTGTCTGCTAACTGCATCAAATCTGGGAACCATGGTTGGTTCATCCAAAAAGGTGCTAAAAGCAGTATTGAACATCTCGTTTCTTTCCCCCGTTCTATCACCTGCGGAAGGAGGGAGAAGGGGGGGGGGGGGTTGGGGGAAGCATAAAGCGGGCAGCATGGCCATCCTCGTGACAGCGCGCTTTCGTTCTTGGAAAAGAACGCAGGGCAGTGAGCGTTTTCGTGGGACGCGAAGAGGTCCACCTCCGCCCTGCCAAATCTCTCCCACAACAGCCGGACTGTTTGCGGGTGTAGAGACCATTCTCCCGTGGGAATGTTGTTTCTGGACAGCCTGTCTGGACCCAGATTCTGTAGCCCAGGTACATGAACTGCCCTCAGCGAGCGCAAGTTGCGCTGAGCCCAAACCAGGAGGCGTTCTGCCAACCTGTACAGGTTTCGGGACCCGAGACCGCCCTGGCGATTTATGTAGGACACCACAGACATATTGTCCGAACGGACTAAGACGTGGTGGCCCTTGATTCGGGGACAAAAGCGCGTCAGCGCGTTCTCCACTGCCAGCATTTCCAGACAGTTGATATGTTGGAGCTTTTTCCGTTCTGGCCACCGGCCAAAGGACGGTCTGCCCTTGAGCAGTGCTCCCCATCCCGAAGTGGAGGCGTCCGTCGAAACCATCTTAACTTTCGAGGAAGTCCCCAGGCTTACCCCTGATTGGTACCCGTGGTTCGCTGTCCAGGGTTTCAGGGCTGTAACGCAGCTCTGATTGACCCTGAGACACAACCGATCAGATACCCACGCTCCGCACGGTACCCGCGCTCTCAGCCAGAACTGCAGGGGGCGCATGCGGAGCAGGCCCAACTGAAGAACTGGAGATGCTGAGGCCATGAGACCCAGCATCTTCTGAAATTCTCTGAGCGAAACAGTCGCGCCGCAGCGGAGAGAACTCGCTGCGCGCTGAGTGCCCAACGCGCGCTGTGGTGACAGCCGCGCTGTCATGGAACGTGAGTCCAGAGCTATACCCAAAACAGTAACGTTTGACTGGGGTTCAGCGAACTCTTCATCCAGTTGACACTGAGACCGAGTTTCTCGAGGTAATCGAGTAAAATGGCCCGCTCCGCTCGTGATTGAGCCAGAATCAGCCAGTCGTCCAAATAGTTCAGCACTCGCATGCCTCTGAGTCTGAGAGGAGCGAGCGCTGCGTCCATGCACCTCGTAAACGTACGAGGAGCTACGGACAAGCCGAACGGCAGGACTGTAAACTGGTATGCCTGGCCCTCGAAGGCGAATCTCAAATATCGCCTGTGACTTGACGCTATCTGTATTTGAAAATACGCGTCCTTCAGATCTATTGACATGAACCAGTCTCCTCTGCGAATATGCGTGAGGAGCTTCCTGGTCGTAAGCATTCTGAAAATGTGTTTCACCAATGCCTTCTCAGCTGTCTTAGATCCAGTATGGGCCTGAGACCCCCGTCTTTCTTGGGCACTAGAAAGTATCTGCTGTACAGCCCCCCCCTCGCTTTGAGCTTGACACACAGGCTCTACAGCCCCTTTGCTCAACAGTTTTGATATTTCGGCCCGAAGTATGTGTGCTACTTGTGTTTTGACCGCAGTTTCGACGCGCGCTAAAAAGCGCGGAGGGCGTCGAAAGAACTGTAGCGAGTAGCCTCTCTTTATAATGTCTAGCGCCCAATCCGGAACCCCTGGAATCGCTGATCATGCGTCTGCATGAACGGCTAGGGGTTGGATGCGAAGCGCGCTCTGTTGCTGGGCAATGGCAGCACTTCGATGCGCTCTAACATGGGCATTAAGCCTGTGACATATGAGGCGGGGAGCACGCTGAAGCGGGCAGATCGCTCATCCTCGACCCCCCACGGTGCTTAACCGAGTGAGGGAGGGCTAAGCGGGTCCCGTGGGACTCGTGCTGTCTGTGACTAATTGTGGGCTGTAAGCGTGCACATTTACTGCTTTAGACTCGCTGTCTGCCTGGGCAGAATGAACGTGCATGGGTTTCGTTTTTACAGAAACCACATGACGCTTGTGACATAGTGTTTGTGGGCACTGAGGAGTGGGCACGTTTACTATGCAGTGCGTGCGATCGACTTGAGTCGCTTTTATGTGCGCGAGCCCTGTGTGAAGGGCTGTGCTTATATGTGGAGATGGGCACTGAGCAGTGGGCATCGTTACTACATTTATAGCACCATCGGCCGTGGCCGGGACACCAGGAATTACACCTTTTCGGGAAATATCTGGGTAACCGTGATAACGGTTTTTGTGTGCAGGCAAGCGGGCAACCGTACAGGCTTGCGCATTGCAAAAGACGCTGAAACAGTCACAATCCCTGGAACTGAAACAGCGGCGCGCTTGGGTGAGAGTTCGGCCGTGGCGACTAATACACCGGCGCTTTCCTAGGATGGCTTCGGGGCTTCCGGCCTCACCGTAATCCTCTGCTGTGGTCCCTGCGGCGCGGGGCGATGGCCGGTAGAGCGAGAACGGGGTCTCGAGCTGCGTTGCTGAAGCTGTTGTGATAACGGCTTTTGTGTGCAGGCAACTGTGCAGGCTTGCGTGTTGCAGAAAACGCTGAGACAGTCACATTTCCTGGAACTGAAACAGTGGCGCGCTTGGGTGACAGCTCGGCCACAGCAGAGCTCGTACACCCACGCTTCGATGAAGCAGCAGGAGGCGGGGGGTGTGGCTGAGAGCTTTGCGAGGCCGGTCTAGCATGACTCGCTGCAGAACCGGAGCGCTTGCCATGTCTGAGAGCGTCAGCCCTAGATGCCTCTCAGCCACCGCAGCGGAAGCCATAACTCATCCCATGGCTTGTGCAGCGGATTTAGTACCGAAGCACTCCTAAAATCCGCGAGACAGATAGCCTCAGGTCCCATCCCGTCCAGTTTACAGAGGAGATCACCCTGGAATATCTGCAGCCATCGTGTGTAGTGCAGACGCAGCCTGCTCAGCAGCAGAAAAGATTCGCGTGAGCAGAGATGACGTCATGCGGCAGGCTTTAGATGGCAACACCGCTTTCGTCCGCCGTCCAGCAGAGGGCGGGCAAAGGTGCGTCGCTATGGCCTGTTCCACCGGCGGAAGTGACCGGTAGTTCCTGTTTTTAGCATCATCCAGTGCGGAGAATGCTGGTGAGACAGACGAATGAGTTTGCGCTGAATATGGAGCGTTCCAAGCCTTTGCCACCTCTTCGTGAAGCTCTTTTTACGGCGCTGCAGCGCAGCGGAGGATGCAGGCTCGGAGAAGAATGCCAGACGAGTCCTCAGAGTTACCATTGGCAACATCTCGCAGTGAGGGCATCCGCCGTCAGCGACCGCGAGCGCTGCATGATCCTCACCCAGGCAGGAGACACAGATGACATACCGGTCTCCCTCGCTGAGTGGGGCTCTGACGAGCCGCAGGAAGGCATCTTAAAAAAGATGCAAGCTCTTTTATCGAGTGTGTGTCACAGGGCGAACACACACAAGGATATAAAAGGATATAGGCGCCGGAGAGTGCAGCAGGAACGGCAGTGGAAGGCGGCGAAGGCCAGCAGCTTCAGAAGTGGCTCGTCCCGCTGAGATGCTTATCAGACGGCGTTTGCTTCCTTTGTGATCCAGCGATGCGTGAGCTTCGCTGAAGAGATGAAAAATCAGGTGAGTCAGCCTTTTCGAGCTCCTTTTATAGGGTTGGGCCACACCCGTTTCGGCGGGAAGTGGCATGAAGGGCGCGAAGCCTATGGCTGTGTACTGCTGCAAATGCGCTTTACAAAAATTCAAAATTAAGGAAAATTTTTTGCTTCAGTATTTCATGAAAAGAGACTTTTCCCGTAGTGTCTTAGCTAAGACGCAGTACGAGAGAACTCTCGTAAGAGAATTCCTCTCTAATTTTACATTTCCAGTCTGACTCAACAGTAAGTGCTCAAAAAAAAAGAAAAAAGAAAAAAAAAAAGATAAACCATAAATAAGGCAGTTACATTATTTCCTCCAGAGTTGGATTGAGTCATGGTGCTGTATCTTTGATATGCCTATGCTTTTTATCACTGCAGGTTTTACCGTCACTGCGCGATGCTTGTGAAGACATATGTTCTTCCAGGAGATTCTTCATGTGGAATTATATGCTCTATTCTGAATGCTGTGCCTATGGCTCGGTTCAGATCAGTCATATGTCTACATATACAAAATGTAATACAAAAATGACTATATATAAAAATTCAGTAGAGTTATTTTAAAGCCATTTTATTTTATTCAGCCTCTCTCTCCCTATCTTATCCTAAAACCCTAAATCTCCCTCTTCTTTTCCTCCACTTTTATCAGAGTTGTTTTTTTAGTTTTTTAGTTTTCTTCAAGAGGATAATACCATGAGGCTGTTCCATTTCTGTCAGTTGTGGACATGGATCAGTGGCTTTGTGTTTCCCATCACCACAAAGATGAATAAACAACACAGAAAAGAGATGTGGAAGATGACAGACACGAGAGAATCTTGCACACGTCCAGATCCGAGCCCACAGACATGTCATTAGTCACTGGTTTCACAACCTCAAAATGCGTGTCTGTTTTCAAACGTCTGTCGTACATTTACATGTTTTTATTATGATCTGAGGGAAGGTTTTCTTCATATTCCCGCTTGACTATAAATTGACAATTGTCTGTCAGTGCAATAATTCACTTTGCTTGGCGGTGACGTCAATTCGATGTCTGAGGATTTGTGTGTGTGTAAATGTGTGTACTGATCTTAAACCTGAGGTGTCTGAAGGGGTTACAAGAGGGGAAGTTAATTCATGGAGGAGATTCTCAGAGTTTCCAAACTGATCCAGGATCAGACTGTGCAAATGATCACTGATACAGTAAATTCCTTACTGAACTCAGATGTACTCAAAACTAAGCTCATTTTAGGTAGATGTAATCTAACAAGAAGATAATGAAATGTTAAAATGTCACGTTGGCAGTAATTGAAAAGCACTTTACGTGTCTGTACAGGTAATGTATGGCACACCCACGCAAGGACGCCAGCTTTTGTGGTAATCAGTCCTCAATCTACTGGTGTGACGTCCCTTATAGTTCAGGGTGTCTTAAAGGGATATTACACCCCAAAAAAATCTTTATGTAATTTAAAATCTGAATGAATTTCTTTCTTCTGTGGAACACAAAAGAAGATATTTTGAAGAAAGTTCCACTGTTTTGTCTAAACAATGAAAGTCAGTGAGGTCCAAAAAGAAAAACGCAATGAAAAAACACTAAAACATTTTTTTTTAATGTTGTCTTTTGTGTTCCACTGAAGAAAGATAGTCATATAGGTTTGGAATGACATGAAGGTGATTCCTTTTTCATTTTGGGTTAGCTATCCATTTAATATGTAATTTTTATAAATATTTATATTTAAAGTTAAACCATTGTTTTATTTTGTATATACTGTATGTGTGACCCTATCCGGGGTCATTATAATAATAATTATTATTATTTAACCAGTCCTGACTCAATTTAAAAAGCACTCTAATATGCGGATTTGATGCTTAAGAAAAAATCATGCAAGTTATGCTTCGTTTACATTGTACACAAGTCTGATTTGGTTTTCAAAATGAATCTTTAGTACTGATTGTCTAGTTGCAAGTGATGCAATCAGAACTGTTTGTACAGACAGTGTAGGCTGCATCAGGTGTATCTATAGTAGATAGGTTGCTATAGTGATGATGTAACACCTGCACGATACCAAGAGACTTTTTCATACAGTACAACAAATGAGAGTAGCTGTCAGTGAGGAAAGAGAGGATGGAAAACAGGAATATTTGCCTCTGCTCGTGTCCTTCATGGCATCTCACTGTGATGCATGATACTACATAAGCGAGGCATTTTATGCATGCATGCATGAATAAACTGTATCCAATGTCACTGACACGTTCACTCAGTCACCTGGTCAATGCCACATGTTTCACAACATGAGGAAAGAGTAGTGAAAATAACATCTGAATTATTGCATTTTGTATGATGTTGCATGTCATGAGCTGAATGACGAACTAAACTCAGACTAAGATGCAATGCTAGACTTTAGACCAATAAGAACGAGAAATATGAGAACTTTTTTAAATAAAAAATAAAAAAGACACGCATGCACTACGGTTCAAAAGTTTGAAATTAGTAAGAATTGTATTTATTTATTTATTGTTTTATGAAATTAATACATTAATTATACAAGTATGCATCAAATCAAACTAGATAAAATAGAAAAGTGTTGTTTTATTGATAACATTTTACAATGCTACTTTATTTTGAATCAAACAAATGCAGATTTGGTGAGCTTAAGATACAACTTAAAAAAACATTCAAAACCTCACAATTCTGACTTTTTTTCTCACAAATTCTGAGAAAAAAAACCCCAAACAAACTGAATTTAGATAAACCTCAGTGGCAGAAACACACTTCCATAAATATGTTATTAAGAAATTCAATATATATATAGAGGGGGAACATGTTCATTCAGTTTGATTAGACATAGCACTTGTGACCCTGTCTATGCTGTACAGTATACAACCAATTTACACTCCATACCAATCTTTTCACTGCTGGACTGGAAGTCAGTTTACCCTGTGGGCACAGAGTTTTTCCATCTCCAGCCAGACGTCCAAAAGAAAGATGTGATCCAGCTGCCCCTTTCCTCAGGTGTTGGATTGTGTGCTCTGAAACTCCTGAACTCACTAGTACTGTGGAAAAGCTTGCAAACAAAGCAGGAACATTTTACTGGGCACTCATGTCTTCACCAGCGATTCAGTTGTCATGGAGATGTTTTTGTCTTAACTGTGAAGTGAATTCATCATTTCTTAGAGGCATCAGTGGGAAAAATGGCATCTATTTTGCTTTGTCTATTCAATCTTCTTGCCATCATCTCAAATGGGTAACAAAAGCTTGAGATCGGTTGGCTGTTAGTTAAATGTCACATTTGTTTACCCCAGGAAAGCAAGAATAACCTACAACAATTGTAAAAAAGAAATGAGTTCTTGTATTTTGTAGCATAATGGCTTAACCTTAGCAGTTATCTTTGCAGAAAGTAAGTGGCCAATGGATTACTGTAAGCTGTTAAGTCTGCGCCTTTTTCAATTTCCCATTGCAGTTTCAAAGAGTCCAAAGAAACAGAGGAAAAGAAAGAGTTTAGAGGGAAAGGTACAAGGAAAGTTTGGAGATATCCCACTGGGATTTATCTGTGGGGCTGGTAATACTCTCTGCGCAATGTGCCGCCGACCACATGGTGAGCGAGAGAGAACGAGATGTTGAAGCCATTGATTAAATGCTGCAAAGTGAAAGTAATTCTCTGAGCCCTGGGACCACACTACACTCTCTCCATTATTCATGGAGCTGTACTCCCTCTCTCTCCGCCGTTCTCTCACCTTGTCGATGAAAGATGATGAATGGTGAGCTTACCACAGTAGCCTGAATTTGTTCTGCTTTTATTCAGCAAAAACAAGCCTTAACACACTCGCATATAAACACACACGCTGGAGTGCTGCAGGGCAGCCTTCACCTGATGTAATCATTATGTCTCGCATTCTGCAACACTGTGTTTTACAAGTTTCTCGCTGTGCTGATATGAGGCCTGTTTAGTGATCCGTTTGCATTCAGAATCATCTCAATTAGAAATGTACAATATATCTGTACTGTATTGGTTATTGGTTGTTAATGTATTGGAATCAATCGAACACCATGAGCCCATTCTCTGTGGAGCTTGCATGTTCTCTCACAATCCAAAGACAAGGTCCTGCATGAATTGGAGACAGTTAATAGTTTGTAGCTGTGAGTGTGAATGTGTATGTCTCTGTGTGTTGGTTTTGTAATGTACTGGCCATCCATCCATCCATGTTTTTTTTCCATGCCTACAGCCCAAGATGCTGTGATAGGAATCAGCATCCTTGGACATTTACATTTAGCTGACGCTTTTATCCAAAGCAACTTACAATTGCTATATATGTCAGAGGTTGCACACCTCTGGAGCAACTAGAGGTTAAGTGTCTTGCTCAGGGACACATTGGTGTCTCACAGTGGATTCAAACCCGGGTCTCTCACACTAAAGGCATGTGTCTTATCCACTGCACCAACAGGGATATTTTAATTGTGCATAATCACTTTCTCCATTTTTACTTTTAAATGATCTTGGTTGTCGAATAATGCTCACTGTTTTTGAAAGTTGATCCTTTAAAAAACTCAAATAATTTAATAACAGATTAGATTTATTTCTCAAAATGTAGCAATTACAGTTTTTCTCGATTGTTTACACACATTTTCTGGTACTTGAGACACAATGATCACAACATGTAACTCATTCACCAACCCCCTGAGCCAATTCTGCTAAACTACAAGCACAATTCCTGCTTTACACTCAAACTGCAGTTCTAAAACACACTTTTTTCAAAACACTACACACAATTCTCTGCTTTAGGCACAATTTTCATGCGGAAAATTTCTTGTCTACACAAGGAACACACTGCCATTCAGATATGCACACTGACTTATCACATGGGCAAACACCCGTCACACAGTTTTACAATTAGCAATCAGAGCTTTAGCATAAAAGGGCAACAGGTGAGCTCTTCAATGGAACAATGGATGCCAACATTGGAAACAGAGGCAGAGCCAGAGGAGTGAGAGTAGGAGGAGGAGGAGGAGGAGGAGGAGGAGGAGGACGGGGACGAGGACGGGGACGAGGACGAGGAAGGCCAAGGAACGTAATCTCTGATGAGATCCGAGCCACTTTAGTTGATCATGTGGTCAACCATGGTCTAACAATGAGGGAGGCTGGGCAAAGAGTACAGCCAAATTTGAGCAGGTACACTGTGGCATCCATCATCCGGACTTTCCGAAATGAGAATAGATAAGAAATCTACTCTCACTAGAAAATTGCAGTACTACATATAAATACAGTATTCAATGAGTACAGTAGTACATTATTGCCTGTGGACTGTTCTGTAGGACTGTAAAAATGCTGTAAAGTATGCTTCATGTATATAGGAAATGTATACCTACTTTGTATTTACACTATTTTACTATGTATTTGTTTGGCAGAACTGAAAGATTACCAACACAAGGCGGTCGGGAACGTGTTCTGTCTCCTGAACAGGAAAATCAAATCATTAACATGGTCCTAGAAAACAATGCCATAACATTACGGCAAATACAAAGAAAGATAATAGAAAAAAATTACATATTTCAAAATATTGATAGGGTAAGCTTATCAACACTGGACCGTGTCTTGCGCAGAAATCATCTCAGGATGAAGCAGGTCTACAGGGTGCCATTTGAACGCAATTCAGAAAGAGTCAAAGAATTGCGACATAACTATGTGCAAGTGAGTCCCACAATTGATGCATACTCTCAACACTGTATACATTACTGTAAATTATACATATTTCAATATTGTAATCATAATGATTGAGCTTCACAATAGTGACCACTCCATGTCTATTTCTGATATTGTCATGTGTGTTTCAGAGAGTCCTTGAGCTAGAGGTGGCTGCAGTGGAGCACCAGTTCATCTTCATTGATGAGGTTGGGTTCAACCTCACAAAAAGACGAAAGAGGGGAAGGAATATAATCAGCCAGCGTGACATTGTTGAAGTCCCTGGCCAGCGCGGAGGGAACATCACAATGTGTGCAGCGATTACCCATCACGGCGTCATCCATCACCATGCTACCCTTGGCCCCTACAACACCGCCCATCTGATCACATTCCTGGACACCCTACACAACACACTCATTCCACCAGATCAGGTAGATGGCCCAGAGCAGCTCAGGTACGTTGTCATTTGGGACAACGTAAGTTTCCACAGGGCTGCTCTGGTTCGTAACTGGTTCACTGCCCACCCACGCTTTTTAGTTGTTTATCTCCCTCCATATTCTCCATTCCTCAATCCTATTGAGGAATTTTTTTCTGCCTGGAGATGGAAAGTGTATGACCGAAATCCTCAAACGCGTATACCTCTTCTCCAAGCTATGGAGGACGCATGTGGAGATATAGCAGCTGATGCTTTTCATGGCTGGAATCGTCATGCTAGGCGATATTTCCCCCGCTGCTTGGCCAGGGAAAACATTGCTTGTGATGTGGATGAGGTGCTGTGGCCAGACCGCAACAGAAGAGAGGATGCAGCATAGTGTTTTTTTTTTTACAGTATTACTGTAACTGTATACAGTAAATTCTTCTGTTGTTTTGTATGTAGACCACTGTATGTCCTACTTTGTGTTGGTTGGGATGTACACTGTGTACATTGTTTTTGTGGGAAAAATTAAATATATTCGTTACCGTGTATTTGTGTGTTCTGTAAAAACAATATTCTCAAATATTTTACAAAACACTTATGTATGTACTGTCTGTAGTAAGTGTAACACTGATTATGATGAATGGAGAATAAGTGTTTTCCATTCATCATAGTGTTTTACACTGAGCACATCAGTGTTCAAATGGTTCTTATAAATGTCTATTCATATGATGGTTTGTGTGTGTCATTTGAAAACAAAATACCACTTTGAGAAGAAATAACATTGTTTTGAATGTAAAGTTTCATTTTGCAGGAGCATTGAGGGGTTTTGCCCATTGTGTGTGTGTTTTTGGATTTGTGTGTAGAGTTTTGAGAATATGAGGCATGCTTTCAGAAAATGTGTGTAAACAATCGAGAAAAACTGTAATTACAAATTGATGTAATTTGTTTTTGTAGTTTTAGTTACTCATTTTCTTATTTATCTCATGATTATTTTTCATAGCATGTGGAAATAATAATAATAATATCATCATTATACATTTTTTACTATTGTTGTTTTATAAAAATATTATTATTATTATTTTTATTATTATTATTTAATCAAATGTTCCAGTATGTCGTTTAGGATTTTTCTCTCCCAGTTTAACTCCTTGAGAATAACCTAAAATCCACTGACCCACAATCCACAATTTGAGCTCAAGCACACAATTTCTCTTTGCCTAGACTGTAGCTGGGTTAAAAAATTATTATAATGACACTGAATGTATACTTTAGGCATTTGTGGCCTAATGGCTTTTGGCAATTTTGCTTATATATGATCATAGCAATCACAGACCATATTGAAGACCACTCTTGCTCTACATTTTACACACACACTGTGATTTTGAGCGGTATTGAGTGGATTTCTTCCATGCCAGTGGACATAGGGTTAAGGTTAAAAGCTTAAAAGAGTCTGTTTAGCCCATGCAGAGAGCATAGATTCACCATCACTGATTATCCTCTCTGAATATAATCACAGCAGTGAGCTCTTACAGGAGACATGAGGAAACATGCTCTGTCTTTGTACCACCTGGCTTATGAATTTATAGCTCTCATTAAGTAACAATTTTAAGCTTTTAATCAGAGCTTTGGCATTTGGCTTAGTGGTTGAAGACTTGGGATGATAAGTGAAAAGATGTAGGGCCAATAGCCTTTTTGCCCTTCAGAAAAACAGTATTTGTACACTTAAATTACTTTGTTTCAAATCATGTAAGAATATTAAAGACATGCTATAATGAATGAAATGTAAAAGCAGATATCTTGATATTTTACTGGTGCAACAAGTACCACGGTCAGCTTTGCGTAAGACAATATGTGATAACGGGCTTTTGCAATATATTTGTGAAAATGACTTTGTGTGTTGTTATAAAGTGTAAAAAAACGATTTCTCTGTCAGTCTTATAACACTATTTACTTTCAAGTCAATATTGCATGAACATGAAATCACACTGTAGACATGCATCATGCTCACACATGCAGATCTCCCTTTAGATCTGCAAATAAACTTGTTAGTACTGATAATTTTTTGTGGCACATAGCAATTATATGACAGATGTCTGTTGAAGCATCGGCGTAATAGAATGAATAAACCTGCTCATACTTTTGAATGCTTTGTGTTCATTGTTGTTTTTGCATGCTGTCCTTCACTGTGCTGTGTGTGTGAGAGTGTGTGTGTGTGTGTGTGTGTGTCTGTGTGTGTGTGTGTGTGTGTGTGTGTGTGCACGCACGCAATGTCTTAATGAGGCACTAATGAGTCTTGTGTACTGTAATCAGCCATGTAAAATCTGCTAATTTACAGAGGGATTTACATCACACTCCCAGAATAAAACATCCTGATGTAAATGAAGAGACAGATTGTGAAAGACAGATATAGCTTGAGAGAGAAAATCTGTTTATTATCTGTGTCTGTTACCCTTTACAAGTCTATTTTCTTGGCCTTTTTTACGTATGCTGGTTATTTGTTTGGATATACAGTGCAGTCCAAAAGTCATTTAAGTCTTTAAATTAATTAATTTTTAATTTAAAAAAAAGTTATTGCATAAAATGAATACAAAATATTCATGGTTTTTGCTCTATTCGAATATTTTATTAGGTCAATAATGAAATATACACACTTTAATTTGTATGATATTTTTTAATACATTGAGCACAGAAACATACACAGATAATTTTTGAGGACAAAATGACAAAAAGCAAAAAACACCATAAAAGCATCATGAAAGTGGTCCTTCTGAAACAGTATAAGAGGTTTGTGTGACCAAAATTTCTCAGATTCAGTTGAAACTGATTCAGTGATTCAGTGCCAGCTCACTATAGATTATATTCACTTAGAGAATGCTATTTTCTGATAATTTCCTGATAATTTACTCACTCATCCAAAATATTAGCTAGATAAGACCCTTATTCCTCAGCTGGGATCGTGTAGAGCCCTTTGAAGCTTCACTGGAACTGCAGTTTTGACGTTCAGCCTGTTGGTCGCCATTGAAGTTCACTATATGGAGAAAAATCAGGGAAAGTTTTCCTTAAAAACTTTTATTTCTTTTCAACTGAAGAAGAAAGTCATGAACATCTTATATGACATGGGGGTGAGTAAAAGATCAGTAAATTTTTATTCTGAAAATGAACTAATCCTGCAATAGCTTCAGATTCTAGTGGTCAAGTTATATGGACTATTTTTTTATACTTTTTTTGGTGTTTTGTGTTCTTGTTGAAGCATGATGAAATAATTGTGAAATGTACCAGCGATTTCCATTTTTCAGAAAAAAAATTTCAGTGTGTATTTGTATTTTTGTATTTATGTGACGTTTTAGTTTAATACTTAATAATTTTTTTTGTTTTTTTGTTCAGGGCTGTGAAGTTCATGTACACACAGTTAAAGCAGGGC